>NW_017806235.1:230074-234546 GCF_001891065.2 Hippocampus comes
GGGGGGGGTGAAAAATGGTTTGAGTGGAGAACATTGCGCAAATCAAAAGGAGATGATCAAGCTAATTTTGAAGAAGGTTGCTAACACATAACCTAGCTTAGCACTTCCCCGAATGAACTTGTGTTTGTTTCTCCAGCGGTTTGTGCGGGATGTGAATCGAGAGTCAACTATGAGGAGAAACCAGTTGATCAGAGTCGCTGCTGCCGCCGGCGCACCTGAAGCTTGCTGTCGCGTCTTTGTGTGAGGATGAACCGGGCTGAGCTTTGTGTTGAGTTGGCGTGACTGTCATGCCGGGACCCGGGGGGAAACCAGGGATGCCATCGGGAACGCTGAGCCTAAGGAGAAAAAGAAAACAACGTGAAATACCGCAAAGAGTGCTCCCGTATCTTACTATTTAATGGATGCCAAGTGACACGAAAAGAAAAGGCAAAGTGCAGCAAAATGCCAAGAAGCGAGGCGGTCGCACGCAATGTTAAAAGTCATCGTCTACAACAAATGTTAAGCCTCCACACTTGAATTCATCCGAGGGACCGTTTCCGTGTTGGCCACCTGTCAAGGACAGCTGCTAAATTTGGGGAAATTACTCAGATGGACTTGAAAGTAGAAGGCTTGGAATTCGCCCAAACCGTTTGAGCTTCGATACAAAAGAATAATAATGCATCAGATTTACATGTTGGGCCTCACAGTGGCCTACGGATGATCACGTCTGCCTCACGGTGCAGATTTCGAGGATTCGAATCCGGTCTATGGAGGTTGCGTGTGCTCCGCAAGCCCATTTGGGTTTTCTCCGGGTACTCGGGTTTCCTCCCACATTCCGAAAAACATGCACGGCAGGTAAACTGAACACTCTCGATTATTCCTAGGCGTGACTGTTCAGGCGTGACGGTTCGGCGCGCCTTTCGCTCCAAGTCAGCTGGGATTCGCTCCTGCACACCTGCGACCATCGTGAGGATGAGCGGTTTGGATAATGGTTGCATGCATTAATGTCCCGCTTTTCTGCACACGGCTAACTTGCTGTCCAATGTCCTGCATGCGTCCACGGGGACTTTTTCATGAGTTCTGTCAAATGATAAATGTGTCAACCCAATTTTGCGTCAATCGGTGGCACGACGTAGTGTTGGAGGCAAAAAAATGTTTCCTTATCCAGTCTCATGTTTTCATGGAGAATCCTGGAAAAGATCATCAAAAATGGCGACATTTAGATCGACACTTCGGAGTGGACTCACTTTTGTTGTCGGCGGTTTAGACGCCGATAGCTGTGTGTTCAGTCGTTTGGCGAGGAAAACAAACGTTCACCGTCACACCGTACAATCTGTAGACTTTACATTGTAGCAGTGTCCTTTCCTCAGTGTTGCTGAGCAACACGGTTCAAAACGGTCTCAGAGGTTCACGAAAGTTATCTCGGGGAGTCGGCCATCTGCCGCAAGCGCTCGCTCAAACCCAAAAGGAAAAAGAGACGGGAGGGGTTGAATGATTTAGATTTGCGAGCGCGTGTTGACACAGGAGCTCCCTGCAAAAGAGAGACAAGACCGCAGCGTTTGAATCCAACGGCGGCGGCGGCGGCGGCAGCAAAATCAGCGAGTTGAGTTGATAGTTGAGGAGCTCAGGTCCGAGCAGCTCCCTGGCAAACACTGCAAGCGCACTGTGGGAAACGCCGTCACGGCCCAGATGTGACAGCAGCAGTCGGCTTTCATCTGCTCATACTTGGCGAGGGCGCGGCATACCCTGCACATCTTAATATCTTCATCACGAGCGCATGGCCGCCGTTTGAAAGCGCACGCCGGAAAAAACAAGCCACCGCCGGCATCCGCGTGACCGGGAAATCGAATGGAAGGTGACACGGCTGAACTGGATGTTGATATGGAGAGCACGGAGATGGCATTGCGCTATTTGGAGCCCTGAAAAATCAACAGCAGCTCAGAAGCCGACACACCTCAAACGCACTGTTGTTCATCTAACACAAACACAATTTTGATTTACGCTTCGTGTGACTTATGACTCCGGTACCTTCTTTTAATTTGAATTTGGTGACAAGGGCGTGGGGCCTATAAAATTTCAAGAAGAGATCAAAGCAGCACCGAGACATTGGCTCGGCGACCTCAAGGGAGTCATTTGTTGGTTTGCGAGTCAATATTTTCATGATGTGCCTCAAACAACCAAATTGAAACACAAAACTGCGAATGGGCATTGATGTGGCAAAACGCAGCGCTGCGAAATGTTATGGAAATCAACTGAATGCTAATTTGTTACACCTGCAACATGGCGTGAGCAAAGAAAAAAAAAGAGATAAAGTGATATGTTATCAGTATCGGAAAAAAAAACAGTTATGCATCCCGAGAATTTTTGACCACACAAAAAGTTACTCAAGCTAGAAATGTTCGGCGGTGAAGGACATGAGATTTTTGTATGACTTGGGGCACAGCAATAGCAACACGTACATCGCGCTAAACCCTCAAACCAACCTCTCCTCAACACTGATGTGTTTTTGACCAGCGGTGCTGCCAGGTGGCCTCCTGCACAGCGCACACGACAAACAGCACAACTCAACATACACTACACAGCAGACACGCGCAGCGCAACACAACTCAACTCAACATACACACCTACACACACCCAAACACTGAGAAAGCAGTTTCTGGATTCTAATTGTTGAATAATACGTGTCCACTGACACAGTTTTTTTCACCAACTAGTCAAAAGCAGCAACGCTTATAACTTTGGGTGATGTTAACCCGTGCCATAGGGGGTCAACTGATCAATATTCAATACCTGCTCACGAGCAAAGATTCAATGGATAGATAAGGTCGACCCACCCCTGTTTAAATGCTTTATTTTGTTTTTTGAGATATAATTTAAAAAAAAAGCAACACTTTTTCCAACGTTGGTGTGACCAAGGCACAGTGGCCGTGGGTTCGAGTCCGGCCCCGAACTACCTGTGTGGAGTTTGGATGTTCTTTCTGTGCCTGCGTGGGTTTTCTCCGGGTACTCCAGTTTGTTTGCTTTGTTTGTTTGTTTGTTTGTTTGTTTATTGAACATAAAAACATAGACAGTTTCCTCCCACGTTGCAAAAACATGCATGGCAGGTTAATGGAACACTCTAAATTTGTGTAAAATGTCTCCTTACTATTATGTCTTTTCCCAGTTTTGTGTATTTTGCTCATGATATTTTCTCAAATATTTCTGCATTTATTACGATGACTAGAACTACACGACGTGCTGCCAAGCAGCCGAAAATCGATCGCCTAACGACCTACTTTTTCTTGTCGCTCTCACTTTCGGAGTATCACTCCGCGCGCAACATGATGACAAATAAAACTGCAACAAACTACATGAATCAAACAAAATCTTGCGTTCAGTTACCACAGCGTCGTGTCGACTCTAAAAGCTTTTAGTATACAAATACGAGAATTAGAAACAAAATACAAAAAGTCAGCAGGGTGTCGCTTTAAATCAACAGTTTCGGGCGAGGAGGCAAACAGGTGTCAAGTCTGACTGAGGTCGGCAGGTGACTTGGCTACCTGCATGCTACTGTGTTAAATTGTTAGCCATTAACACCGATTTAAGTCACTAAAAGCCACGCTTCAAAGTGCATCCATCACAAAACAAATCAGAAGGAGGATAGTCATGTAATTTGGAACTCATTTGAAGTTTGCAAGCAGGTAGGATTGACGGCGGTGTTTAGCGTCGTCTTTTCAAAAATTATTCGGCAAACTTCCCCGGAAAAAAGCACAAAATGTCGGGCGCACGATAAACGTTGCAGTGGTTGAAAGTCCTACCTGTGAGGAGACGGGAAGGAGAAGGTTTTATGTTAGTTTCCGGACAGACGACGGCTTCAGCGTGGTCGCGTTTCCTCAGCTTGGACGATGACAGCAGCGGTGAACGGTGAACGCTGATATGCTGACTCCCCAGGAACAAGTGCTCCGCTCGAGGGAGGCGGTCAACAAGAAGGAACAGCCGAGAGCACCACTTCCGTTCAAAGGGCAGAATTGTTTTTTTTTTTTTAAGATTTCATTTCAATATGTGAGTATTTTTGGTATATTTTGAAGTTGTTTTCCTAACGTTTGTACCTTTTCTACTACTTGCCCAATTTGACGTAACATTTTTGTATTTTGTGTGTGTGGACTCACGCAATGTGCAGTATGTGTAAAGGAGATATTTTTGTTTATTCTTTTCTAATATTTTTGGGTAATTCTGTATTTTTGTGTATTCTTCACATTTTAAATGTTATAATTTTTTTGTCTAACATCGCTGCAATTTCTCTAATATTTATACATCTTACGAATATATATTTGTTTATATTGTCTTAGATTTGTGTATATTGCACACAGTAGAAAAAAGTACTTGTCATATTTACAGCGTGTCAACCTCACAGTGCAGCGGTACCGGGTTCGATCCCAGCTCCTTCCTTCCTGTGAGTACCTGTGAGTTTACATGTTCTCCCCGGGCCTGCGTGGGTTTTCTCCGGGTACTCC
>NW_017806235.1:234631-254180 GCF_001891065.2 Hippocampus comes
GTCTGTGTGTGCCCTGCGATTGGCTGGCAACCAGCTCAGGGCGCCCCCCCCCCACCACCCCTACTGCCCGACGACAGCTGGGCTCCAGCACGCCCCGCGACCCATGTGAGGATAAAACCATTAATGGATGGATATTTATAGTGCTTTTAGAAATCAGTGAAATATTTTGAGCATCTTTGTTTGAGTTGTGGTCAGACTGTGCTTCAGGTGCACTTCATGGTTTGCTCTTGGATCATTTATTCTTTTCTAATATTTTTGGGTAATTCTGTATTTTTGTGTATTCTTCACATTTTAAATGTTATAATTTTTGTCGAACATCGCTGCAATTTCCCTAATATTTATACATCTTACGAATATATATATTTTTTTATATTTTCTTAGATTTGTGTATATTGCACACAATAGAAAAAAGTACTTGTTATATTTACAGCGCGTCAACCTCACAGTGCAGCGGTACCGGGTTCGATCCCAGCTCCTTCCTTCCTGTGAGTACCTGTGAGTTTACATGTTCTCCCCGGGCCTGCGTGGGTTTTCTCCGGGTACTCCGGTTTCCTCCCACGTTCCAAAAACATGCATGGCAGGCTGATTGAACACTCTAAATTGTCCCTAGGTGTGAGTGTGAGCGCGGATGGTTGTTCGTCTGTGTGTGCCCTGCGATTGGCTGGCAACCAGCTCAGGGTGCCCCCCCCACCACCCGAAGACAGCTGGGATAGGCTCCAGCACGCCCCGCGACCCATGTGAGGATAAAACCATTAATGGATGGATATTTATAGTGCTTTTAGAAATCAGTGAAATATTTTGAGCATCTTTGTTTGAGTTGTGGTCGGACTGTGCTTCAGGTGCACTTCATGGTTTGCTCTTGGATCAAGATTTGGTCATGTGGAAAATAAAGAGAAATGGCGAGCTAAGGTTGAGACTCTCCTGCAAGCAGGATGCACCTTGCTGCAAATTTACATTTTATTTGATCTCGTTAGGATGACGATTCAAAAAAAAAAAAGAAAAAAGAAAATGAAACAAAAACAAAACACTCCTTCGCCTGCCAAGCAAAAAAAAAAAAGGAAAAAAAAGGGCTATTGGTTGATCATGACACTCCTTCGCCTGCCAAGCAAAAAAAAAAAAGGAAAAACAAGTGCTATTGGTTGATCATGAGTTCACAAATTAGAATAAAAAAAAAACAATTGAATAAAATAGCGCAACATGTAAAAACATTTTTTTTTCAGGAGCGACAACATGAGCTATGTACAAAAAACATCAACCAATCATTTCATGGATATGCCGTGTATATATACACGGTATATTAAAAACAAAACCAAAAAAACTGTATATAGCGTCTCTTTTGAACACCCGCTTTAAAAGAAAAAGCAGCTATTGGTCGATGTGAGGAGGTCATTTTTTTAAATATCCTTCAGCTGTAGATGTGGAACAGAAACAAATAAATAAAATCCGACAAGGAAAAGAGTGATCTCGTGTGTTGTATCCTGTGTGCTGTTTGTGTTTGGAATACTGCAGAGCCAGGAGATAAAAAAAAAAAAAAAATCTTCACCATCAACCAGCTTCTTTCAGCAGTTTGTTCAAGAGTTTCTCGAAGGACACTTTTTTCCCTTCTACTTTTTTCACAACAAGCAGTGAAAGAAGCCTTTCGACACGGGAGTGGGGAGCCCCTTTTTTCAACCTCTTTGTGGTTGTTTTTTTTTTTTTGGGGGGGGGTCCAGTTCCTCAGAAACCTCGACGGGGGTCCATATAAGTACAGTGGCGCCTTGAGATACGACTTTAATTCATTATGTGACCACATTCTTATCTGAAATCATAATTGCACAGAAAAAATACTTATAATCTGTGAAAGTCTCCCCAAAAAGCAAAAAATTGTCATGTTTTTTTTTTTAATGAGAAAAATAGCACTCTACTATTTCCTTCAGTCAATGGCAACCTACTCTTGTACTTTATAAACACATAAAGTAATGACACAATTAAATATAATGTGAACAATTGGGGGCAGTACATTACAGCCATACAGATATTTGGATCTGATCAGTTTCACAGTAAGCAACAGTATCGTTAGTTCTTCTTTGTAGAGGATAAAGAATATACACCAGTGAGTTGCGAAGGTGAAATTATCTGTCTACACGTGTGACTCCACTTTTTGAATTTAAATATCTGTTGCTTACATGGTTAGAACACCATGACTGGAGCTATTTGAGAGCCAGACTATGGCATTATATATTCCATTAAACTGAGCGTACTTTTCGAAGGAAAACCTGTGGTTAATTTTAATATTCGGGTAGTTAGCAGCTCAAAGACGCTTTTTTGAAGAATTGTAACTTTTTGCCAAACTGCTTATTGTGAAGTGTGTTGAACTGAAGACACTGCTACCATGCAGCACTCGTATCTCTCATTTTTTTGCTTTCAAGTTCAAGCCCCCCCCCCCCCCAAAAAAGAAAAAATCTAGAATCTAGAAATAATTGTGTCGGGTCACTTGTATCTTAAGGCGCCACTGTCGTGTCCATCTCTCTCATTTTCAAAACAACTAGAGAAAGAGAGCTTTTAACGTGGCAGTGGGGAACGTCTTTGTGGTTGTTCTTTTTTGGGGCGGCGATCCATTTTCTCCAATGCCTTGGCAGGGGTCCATATATGTAGTTTCTTTCTGCTCCCCCCCACACAATAACCAGAGAATGAAGTCTTTCAGCACAGGAATGGGGAACCCTCCCACTTTTTTTTTTTTTTTTAAGGGGCTTATATGTACATATGTCGTTTCCCACCCCTTGGTTTCATCCCAAAGTTGTTTTTTGTTGTTGTTAGCAGCCTTGTTTCACAGTTGAATTCTTTATCCACAAAATTGGCAAAATTCATATTTCTCTCTCTATTTATATATATATAGTATGTACAGAGGTAAGCTGGAGGAGGTTCTACTTACAAAAAGCACTGTAGTGTGTGTGTAGCAAAAGTAAAAATCCTGAGATATGCATTGAGGGTTTTCTGGAGAGTGTGTGATTTATGTGTGTTTATGTGTTTAAAAAAAAAAAAAAAAAAGATTCTGTGGGAGGAGGGGGTCCGGTTAGGAGGGGCTGTGTCGTGGTAGAGCCAGTATGCGTCCGTTGCTCTTGCCGCCATTCATGTGCACGAAGGGGATGTGGTGCTCCTCGTAACTTCCCCCGCCTCCGTCCCTGTCGGGGCAGCAGCGGAGTTCCCTCTGCGAGTAGGAAGAAGGGTCGAGCGGAATGCTCTCCATGTTGTCCACATCCAGGTCCAGGTCGTCGGCGCTCTCGGGGGGCTTGTTGTCTTCGCTGTAGAAGAAGGAGCGCTGGCGGTAGGACGGGTGCAGGTCGTCACGCAGCATCTCGATGATCTCCTGGAAGGACGGACGCATCTTGGGGTTGTACTGCCAGCACATTTGCATCAGGTTGTGTCTGGAAGAAGGGAAGCAAGCGGAATGGCAACGGTGAAAACATACACATTTGTGGTTCGGCATTAGTGTGAAAAAAAAAAAAAAAAAAAAAAATTTAATTCCTATCTCAATTTGTGTTTGCGTTGACTAGTTTGTTGAGTCCTGTAATTATCTTGGGATAGTGTTTGACTCAAATCTTAAATTTAACATAAACACTGAATTAAAAAAATTTTATCATGCTTTTATTGAAAGTCTTCTAACTTTTAATGGGCTGTCTGTGAAAGACAAAAACAGCATTGTCAAAGTGTGCGCCAAAGTTGTTGGACTTAAGTGCAATTTGGGAGGAACAAGTAGCGAGGTAAGCAAAAAAATATATAATTTTTTTTTAAATCTCTCCTCTTTCTCTCTCTCTCTCTCTCTCTCTCTCTCTCTCTCTCTCTCTCTCTCTCTCTCTCTCTCCATAAATATACATTAAATATTTTGCACATTATACATTTTGCACATATAATATTTGCATATTATATAATATTTTGTCCATATTTTTAAAAGTATTTTGTCATGAACCTGGTTAATAAGTTCGTGGTCGTATGTGGCCCTCGCAGTTGCACTGATGAAAACTTGTGGCCCCCTCCAACATCGACATGCGAGATGTAATGGGGTTGATGCGTTCTGATTCTCTCTGTTTTAAGTGCTTTGCTGCCATCTTGTGGCATCAAAATGTAATTACAGATATTTGGAGGGGGTGGGTAATGTCAATTGTTTGCGAAATGTTGCAGGGCTCGGCCCTACCACAACTAACAACCACCCCCTTAAAAAGTTTACAATTGCCAACACAGTCAAACCTCGGTTTTAGAATGTCTCGGTTCTCGTCCAATTCGGTTTTCGACCAAAGATTTGGAGTTTTTTTTATGCCTCGGATGACTAACAAATATTGGTTCTCGAACAAACTGAGCACACTTGAATGCACCATTTGACTCCTCTCAACCTCCTTACATGAGGAAGTGACGCTTCCTCGTGTTTGCTTTCCATTGTGAGCAGACGTGTTCAGTAAACATTTTTATTTTAAAAAGAGCGTGGTTTCGGTTTTCGAACAATTTCGGTTTTCGAACAGCCTTCTGGAACGGATTATGGACGAAAACCGAGGTTTGACTGTATTTATGTTTTAACTGTAAATAAAATAAACGTTGACAGTTGTACATTGTTGACATTATCTTGTACTCACAGTCGGTCTGCGCAGTTGTCCGGTCGATCCAGGTATCCTCCGTCCATGACAAACTTGAGCACCTGCTCGTTGGAGAGGCCCTGGTAAGGCTGCTCGGCCAGCGTGCTGATCTCCCACAGCACCACCCCGAACGACCTGCCCGCAAGGGGAAAAAAAAACATTGTGATCCAAAAACCTTCTTCATCTGACGTTCAAATCGGTGAATTACCGACCAGCAGTCCGAATGTGCAGTGAACACCCCATCTTTCAGAGACTCGGGTGCCATCCACCTGACGGGCAGCAGGCCCTTCCCTCCTTTACGGTAATAGTCTGTCTCGTAGATGTCTCGGGTCATGCCAAAATCTGAACAGAGAAGAATAACAAGTTGATTCAGCGAAAGCAATAAAACTCCATATCTTTGGAAAAATTGGGGAAAATAACACGACCGTGTCGAGTCGACTTTTCCAAAGTGTAAAACGCACCTCCTATTTTGACGGTGAAGTCTTGCGCCACCATGCAGTTCCTGGCGGCGAGGTCTCGATGCACGAACTTCTTAGCGTTGAGGTAGGCCATGCCGTCGGCAATTTCGGCCGCCATCTGGATCATCTCCTTGAGCGTGGGAGGTGGACGGCCCGGGTTGTTCTGACAATCACATCGTTTTATTTATTCACTGTTTAATGTTGCGAGTACACTGCGGCTGCCCGAGGGAATGTACGAGAAGGTGTTATTACCTCAGCATCAGGGCGCAGGGAGCGCAGGTAGCTCTTCAGGTCCCCGTGGGTCATCAGCTCCATGACCACCAGGGTGGGCTGACCTTTAGACACCACGCCTAGCAGACGTACCTAAAAAAAAAAAAAAAAAAAAGGGACGATAGATTTGCTGACCGTAAACCGCATTGACATTTCAGACAGTTGATATATATACCCCCCCCCCCGCACCCAATATTTTACTACCTTGTATCTTTTTTCTTTGTGTATATTTTATTGAGTAATTATATCTATTTTTTGGTTAATATTCTGATGTAATTATTGTTGTATCGTATTTGTATTCTTTCCAAATATTTGTGTACTTATTCCTATGTTACAAGTTTTTTTTTCTTTTTTTTTCAAATGTTGCAATATTTTTTGAAATCTATTGTAAAAATCATCTTTCGTTTGGTGTCATTTTCTGACATTCTTACTTCTTTGCAATCATTTTCTGTTTAAAATTTTTTTTGGTCAAATATTTTGCTTTATTTATTTATTTATTTATTTTTTACATTTTTGTCTAATGCTTTGTATTACTATATATACAAATAAGTGTATTTTTCCATCTAATATTTGTGTACCAATTGTACCGAAGGCTTTGACTTTTCATTTTTAGAATGAGGGCCTCTTCTTCTTCTCAAAAAAAAAAAAAAAAAAACCCCCTAAGGAATTCAAATTTGTCAGGTAATATGTGTTGGCATGACTGTGCAGAGGCTGTAGCTGTTGCGCTTACCACGTGGTGGCAGCTGAAAGCCTTCATGACGGAAGCCTCGTTGAGGAACTCAATCCTCTCGCGCAGGCTGGCCGACTCGTTGACCGTCTTGACGGCCACGTGCGTCTCCCCCTCGCCCTTGACGATGTCCTTGGCGATGCCCTCGTACACCATGCCGAACGAGCCCTGGCCCAGCTCTCGCAGGATTTTGATTTTCTCGCGGGCCACCTCCCACTCGTCCTCCTCATACACTGCGTTCATTCGCATTTGCGGTTGGGTCAACGTAGATGCGCACACACAACATTGTAAAGTGACCATATGTCAATCTACTAATTGATGTTTAATGGCGTCAGATTGGTCGGAGGAATACGAGATCAGATGGTGAGGTTGTGCCTTACTGTCATTAGCGCTGAGATACTCGGGGTTGGACGAGGCGTAGATAGGACCGCTGGGCCCTTGAGTTTGGCTGAAAGGAAAACAATCGCATCAGTTCACAGAAGAAGCGCGGCGCTTTGAGACGAGCGGCGGAGGCGGCCTACCTCTTTTTGAACATGGCAAATCCCGCCAAGGCTGCAAAGAGGACGAGCACGCAGATGACCGGTCCGATCACGATCTTCGCGATGTTGAGAGGATCTCCTGGTGGAAAAAAAAAAAAACAAAAAAAGTATCTGATGTGAGACACGCACCGCATTCCCATGTCGTCAACACATCACTGAAAGCAAAGACTTACTCGCGTCTTGTACGTAGAAGTAGGTGGGATTGGTCCACGAGCCGTTCCCGGCCAGGGAGGTGGCTCGGATCCTCACCGTGTAGTTGCCGGAGTGCATCACCCGCAGTTTGCAGCCCCGCGTGGCTTTGTACATGTTCCTTGACACGCAGTGGTGCAGCTCCTGGGCCACAACAGCTCATTCAACTCACGGGCCAAGTCTCATTTCTTCAGTTGCCATCTTCCCGGAAGGAGATGGCAATATTTTTCCACTGTATTTTCATGATAATGTTCTTGTCGTCTTCTTTTGAGTACCCATGTTTTGTTTTTTTTTTCGTTTTACTTTGTATTGATGGAATATCATATTTTTTTATGTATATGTTTGAAAATATTTTTTGCTGACCTAAAACTGTATTTTTTTCACTTTTCCACTGTATTTTCATGATAATGTTCTTGTTGTCTTCTTTTGAGTACCCGTGTTTTTTTTTTTTTCTTTCGTTTTACTTTGTATTGATGGAATATCATATTTTTTATGTATATGTTTGAAAATATTTTTTGCTGACCTAAAACTGTATTTTTTTCATCATTTTTGCTTTGGCTCTCATGTTGACGTGATGAATGATCGTCTTTGCTTTCACAAATCTGTAACTGATATCTTTGACAACATGACACTCTTCCAGCGTTTCATCTCTAGTTCACGTTATTTGTCGATGAAAGATAAAGTGGAAAGCGGTCGGAGGGACCTTTGATGTCGGCGCCGCGGTTTTGATTAGCGGCAAAGTCCGCTCACCTCGCTGTCGCCGATGCGCTTGTAGTTGACCTCGTACAGGATGATCATGCCGTTGGGGGCGGCGGGCTCCTGCCAGGTGATGTGCGCAATCATGTCGGACACCTCGTACGTGATGGGGCCCGTGATGTCATCGGCTTTGTCTGCAGGGGAACGCATAAAATGTCACAGGAAGGTGTGCTATTTGCTTTGTCCGTACATCGGTTGTGTATTTATTTGACTGACAACTCCTATTATGATTCGAGTGGACTTTCTAAAACAAAAACAAAAAAAAAAATCGATAATAAAAGTTAAGTGTTTCCTGAAAACTATTTTCTTGAAAAGCGTGCGAGCGTGTAGAGTGCGGTGGCTCACCCTCAGGCATGGTGCGGGCGCTGACGTAGGCTGCCATGCTGCAGCGGGCTGCGTCGGTGGGGTGGTTGCAGGCGTGGATTTCGATCTGGTAGCTGGTGAAGTGGCGCAGGTTGGAGATGACCGTGGACTCTTTGGCTAGCACGGTGACCACCGTCTTGGTGCTCTCGAACATCTCCTCGTCCTCGGGGATGACGGTGCTCGACAGCCCGCCGGAAGCGGCAGTGGGGGACGGGCGCGTTTGGTTGGCCACGCCCATCGCCGAGCGCCGTTGTCTTGAGCGTCTGCAAAGTGAAAATTGATTTTCTTATTTCGTCGTAAAATTACACCTTTTTCAGAAAAAAATGCAGAAAATCTTCTAGGAAGCTGAAAGAAAGCTCTCTGTGAGAACTTTTTTTCCTATCCAGAAAATCTCAAAATGAAGACTTTTTTTTTTCCTAGGAAGCTGAAAGAAAGCTCTCTGTGAGAACTTTTTTTCCTCAAAAAGATTTGACTTGACTACCCCTTTAAGGTTTCGCGTAGGGAAGTCTTACTTCATCTCAAAAACTTCATTGTGGAGGTAGTTCTCAAAGGTCTTGCGGTACTCCAGCTCCTCCTTCTCCTTCTTGAGCTCCTTGTCCGTTTTGGGGCAGGCACAGCATCGCGTGCCGGGTCCCTGCTCTTCCGTCTGGTTCCACTTCTGCTCCTCGTCTCCGTCCACCTGAGTCGGTACCCGCGAGGGCAGCTTCATCCCTGCGAAAACGGGAAGATGCTGTCACAAAAAGAGGGCGGGGCAAGGGCCACGCATGCGCGGGCTTATATAAAACCCGTGGCCAAAACGTTTTGCTCTTTCACCCATATGAAATTCTGAATTATGTTCACCGCTAAGTGTTGTTCACGCACCTTCCAGCATGACTATTGTTTTGACTTGCCTCGCCCTACTCAACCAATCCTTGACCTTTTGCTTTGCGCAGTAAGGCAAGAAATAATGTCATCACTATAACCGTCATCATTGCTAATCGTTTAATCGCGTTCATGACCCGCTCTGATTGTACCGTGACCGGTTGGCTATTTTAGGCACTCGAATCACTGGACGATCCGTGTCCGTCCATCATGACGGCACACGCATAAGTGTCGTCGACGTCTCACCCTTCTGGCAGTAGTCAAACTTGTAGAGTTCACTGGCCTCGGCCTGCCGCTGACAGAAGACCAGGTAGTGGGTGATATTGCCGTTGGGGTCGTTGGGGGGCTTCCACTTCAGTATGATCTGCGAGGACGAGTTGGATGACGAGATGGGGTCGAGAGGGACCGATGGTTCTGTGGACGCAAAGATATCGACACAACATTGAATATCCAGTCCATGCACCGCCACAGAGCTCAATGCTGACCAACTTTTGGGGGTGGGGGAACATAAATAAATCAAACGTTCATTTTGGGATGCAAGAGATAGCCGATGAGTGCTGTTGACGTTCTGCTATAGTTCGTGACATTTTTAATCATTTCTTTTCACTGTTTGTGATTGTACAATTGATTTTTACTCCCCGTAGAGAAAGCCCTCGGTATGCAGCTGCGGTTGTTTTAAAGTGCGGTATAAATAAAGGCTTGAGTTCTGTGGGAGTTGGCACTGACAAGTGCACACGTCGTTCCGATTCTATTTCAGTGCTTTTGTTTGTATATATGAATAAATAGGTATAAAACACTAGTGGGGCTGATAATACGCGGCCAACTTTATTTATAGGTACGATACGGATGAGAGCTTCACCTGAAGTAACTAAAGTCCAGAAAGTAGTTGCATATGGGACCGATGCTGTTTCCGACCATTTTGGCTCTCTGGATGTCAGCGTAAAGGCGAACACAGACTATTTGGGCACCAAACCAACTGCTGCTTATAGGGAAGCCACGGCTGACAATCTGACGCGACATGGACGAGGGAACCTTGGAGTGAGGGGTGCCAGACAGGGTAAGAGCGCCACCACCCTGCCCTTCACATGGCAACCGAGCATTCATGGGCACATCTAAAGAATCTGCGTACAAGCTTTTCCATATGGTGTTAATAATATACGATATGCGGTGCGTTTCAGATGGAAAAATTGGCAGAACACTGTCCTCTTTTTTCCCCCCCCGCCATCTTTCCACGAGTAATTTATTTCAGGAGGTGGGAAAGATGGCGGCTGTCATATAGTCTAAGAATCCCCTGGAGAGCACTTGGTCATAACTGATGATCCCGGATTGAACAAAGTTGCACTCGAGCCATACGTTACAATATTGTGCTTGGCCAACGTGGCCGTGGGAGCCGTGGAAATAAAAGCAAGTGGTCAAAATATTGATTTTCTCGCACGAGCAAAGGAGCCCGATTGATGGTCCAAAAAAGACGGCTCTAATAGTTGGCATTATTTCTCAAGAACGTCATCGGGAAAGAAATCACGTCCAAGTGGGGTTGCAGCGTTACACGAATTAAGAAGAAGAAGAAAAAAAAAAAATCTCAAAAGAATCCGAGAAAAAAGCTGCAATGAGAACAGAATCGGAACTTTACCGGGGAAAAGTGACGATTAAAGTTCTTAAGACTTTTTCTGTAACATATTGCCTCTTCTCTAATTGAGGCCGTGTATCACCCACTCGGTCGTCCACTTGAAACAAAACCACCTCCCTCCCTTTATTCGCGTACGTAATTCGACAGATGACGTGAAGTCTTACTTGTTGCGTTGGTGCGCACGTAGATGATGTCGCTCTTGGCCCCGTGGACCTGGTGCTCGTCGGAGGCGGAGAGCTGCGTCTTGACCATGATGGCGTACTGCGTCCAAGGCTTGAGGGGCAAGATGAGGTGGCCCGGCTCAAAGTGGTACTTGTCGCCCTCGGGGGAGCGCGGCGGCGGGTCCACGTCGGCGATCACCCAGCTGTTGGAGCCGCACGCGTCCTGCCCGTCAAACTCGGTCACGTTCTGAAACGGCCTGAGAAGATCACAGCGCGATATTATTCCGGGCAATATGGCCGAGTCTACGAACGGTCAACGGTAAACACGCTTTTTGCAAAGAGAAATGCTCATGTTCCAAGAACAAATTCAATGTGTTGCTGTCGTGTTATAAAACGGCCCTGATCTCAAAAGAATGAGGTTATTATTTGAAACAAGATGGAATGGAACAAGACTACTTTTGTCATACGGCAAGAACGCATTTGTTGGGACTGTTACAACAATGGTCCTAAGGTTACATGCCGGGTAAGAGTCGCAACGCTCAATGAAAAAATATCAACTAAAAAGGAACGGTGAGCCCCCGACGCCCAAGAAACATGTCGGTAATATGTCATCAATTTAACCGGCGAATGTCAAAACAACCAATGAATTATCATCAAATCAATGGAGGTCATCCAGTGGCCCGGAACGTCATTTGGTGGATTTGTAAAGCGCTAGCCAGCCGACTCCCATGTTTCGAAACACACGTTCACATTTTGTCACGTCATCCATTCCGGTTGCAGCTGAAAACAATATACAGTACATTTGGCGTACACTCCGGTCACACAGGAAGTGGAAAAGAACTTACGCCTCTTTATAGAGCACCATGAAGCCCAGGAGGTCTCTGAAGTCTGGAGGCCAGAAGGCTTCCCACTTCACCATGATCTTATCGCTCTTGGTGCGGATCTGAGTGAACTTCAGCACGTGATTCTCACCTGGCAAAACGCATTTGGGTCATGAGGTAAAGAAAGGTGCAAAAGACGTTCGTTCCCGAGTGATACAGATGTGCTCAAAGGGCGACTTAAGATGAAGTGCGCGCACTCGATCATTTGAATGTGCCGAAACGTTTTTTTTTTTGAAGTGAATGAAATCGAAACGCCGTGTTGCCGACGGGCCATCAAGCTTTCGGCACCGCTCCCGGCGGCCATTCGGAGTCCCGTCGCTACAGACGTTGACTTTCGCTTGAAAACAGACTCACAAAATCATGCTCGTTCGTGAGGTGATGCCAAGAAAAGCCGCTGGTGAAACGATGACCGATAAAGGTGCGTCAATCTCCACGGCAACACGACTTACACGATGCCTGGTCGCCGTTGGTCTTGGACGCGATGTCGTTCCTGCGCTCCCGGGTGCCGGCGACCTCTTCCATCTTGCGAATCTCCGACATGCACAACTTGGAGTTGTAGTGGAAGAACATGCGTCCCTGCAGGATGCTCAGCTTGTGCTTGGACCAGTCCCACAGCTGTCGCAGGTTCTGGTTGTCCAGGGCGTAGAAGGAGTAATTGCTATGGGGGGGGCGGGGGACAGACAAGGTTGAGGAATGGTAACTGGTTCATGGAAGTCAGTGGTTCTCAACTGGGGATGGTCCATCCATCCATTCTCTTCCGTTTCCAAAGCTCAGACTTCTCGCTCCCAAGCCACTTCCCCGGAGGTGTTTCCACATCAACCAATACACATCGTCCCTCCATAGTCCCGGCGGCTTCCGGGGCAGCCTCCCGGTGGGACGTGTCCGGACCACCTCACGAGGGAGACGTCCAGGAGGCATCCCGATCAAATGCCCAAGCCACCTCATCGGGGTTCTCTCAATGCGCAAAAGCAATGCCTCCACTCTGAGCGGCTCCCTGATGACGAAGCTACTCATTTTATTTCAAAGGGAGAGCCCGGACACTCTCAGCAAAATAATGATCAATAAATTATGTCATTTCATTTTGAAGACGCGCATACCCGACATATGCTGTCTTCTCCCCAACGCGATGTGATATTGGGCTTTCTGGTGAAATATCAGAATGATTATACTGTAACCTTTGCAGGTGTACTGTACTTAATTTCACCTTGTCGAAATATTTGAATGCGCAAAAAAAGAAGCAGAATGGAAAACAGTCACAATTGCGGGGCTGAACTGGAATGTAACCCCCCCCCACGGGAGATGAAATCTGCAAAGTAGCGACCAAATATTTATTTTACTATTCACAGCGGACTCTCGCTATTCATGGGGGATACGGTCGGTCGTGACTGGGCCGCTGTGCGAATAGCAAAAATACCCACACACACACTATATGAAAAAAGAAAAAAATTGTATTTGAATTCAGTCGCGATGTAGAGAGGGTGCAATACGGTCCCACACAGAACATATTTGGTAAGCGACAGGAAATGTTACTCATTTCTGCTCTACTCACTCGTTTGCTCTGTCAACATAAACAGCGCAAGCGCAGCTCAGACGATGGCAAGCGGGAATCGTCATGAGCAATATGCCTTGTGGAACGAGCAAATTGATTTGAAACAGCGTTTAAAAACACAACACATTGTGGTAGGTTTGGCATTGTCAAATATTTTTAGGACTGATTACAGTACTCTATCGTTAATACGATTGTTCAATCGGATATTTTTGTTTTTCCACTATGCAGCAAAGCCGGAAAAGTGAATTGCAAAAAAAAAAATAAAAAATAAAAAAGCGACAGACAAGTAGTGAATGCGTAAACGGTGTTTGCATTATGAGGGTGTACTTGTGTAAAAAAGGTTTTTGAGAACCTCTGCAGCAGGTAGAGGACAATGCCTCACCCAATTTCCGTCTCCTCCCCACGGACGACACGAAGCTTGCGGAAGAAGGACAGCGAAACCAGGGCGTAGGAGCGCCGCACCGTCAGGTAGCCGGTGATCTCCTCCAACTGGCCCAGGCTGGCCTCCAGCTCCGCCGCTATGTTGTCTGACGCAAAAACAAACAAACAAACAAAACAACCACCGAGAGTTCGTCATGTCGCCTGGTCCGACTTCAAAGGTGGCGATTTTTGGGTGCTTACTTCCTCCGCGCAGGTTGATGACCAGGCTGCCATTGAGGACGGTGCAGCCCCTCAGCGCCTGCGCTGCCGTGACCGAGTCCACGATTTTCAGACCAATGCACACCTTGGGGCAGAGCCCGGCACATGGGGTGCAGTTCAGCCTGCGTAGCCGTGAAACAAAAACATGTTCGTATGTTACACCTGCGGGGAAAATGTCAACTGTGTTCACCTTGGAATTCTTAGAGACAAAAAAAATAAATAAAAAATAGAAAGATGCTCTGCCCACTGGATGCCTGTTGCGAATCAAAGCGGCAGTACCCATCAAATACATAAAGTGTCTCTCACTCAGATGAATTCAAGCGTGGAGTTTATGGAATGATGATCTTCTATTCGGAGCAGGCGGCGTCTTTGGGGATGCGGTCGCTTGTTCCACCCATTCTGCCTCATTTAGTGCTACCTCCTCCTCCTCTTAATTTTGTTGTAATTGAAGACCACTTTGTAAAAATGTGATCACACCATAATATTGTGTGAGCTTTTTTTTTTTTTTTACGCAACCCATGTGTTCCGCCTATTTCGTCTTGTTTACTTTCATTTCTCCATAGTAGTCCTTTTTCATCTCGTTTTAAACTCCACTTTCAGGACTACAGCATATTTTTGGTCTTTCCACAATGTTGTGTACGTCCACATTTTTCTTCCGGGGCCCACCTCGTCTTGTCCTATCAAGGTTTACAACTCCGTGCCATCTGTATGTTTATCTTGCAATAAACACCGTCTGATCGTTTTTCGTATGTGAGGCAAAGTTTATCCAAACAGCAAAGAATGAGAACATTAGCGTCAACGCTAACAGAGGGCTAAAGTAGGTAATCCGCAGTCGCCGCGGTAACGATAAGCATGCCCTTCTCCTTATCCCGCCCCGGTATCTGCTCCGCATCCTGAGAGAAATATCAAAGCCATTAGCGAATAAATGTTCCCACCGCTAAATGTGCTTGTCTGACATTTCTGCAACCCCCCCACCCCGGCTTGAGAGTGACTTTTGAAAAAGATGCACTGCGATGAAAAAAACTGTGACTATAAGGTGCACGGTAACAAAATAGCTCCATTATTATCTTTCGACTGAATTGAACCCGGTTAAACAAACTGCCTTATGTAATGTTTTCATATCGCATCTTCCCACAACAGCTGTGTGTGTCTGCCGCATTAATTTATGTCCCTGAAAAGTCCATCTGCGCAATCCCATCATTCATAACGCGGTGGTGGTGATGAGCACAAAGGCATACTCCAAAGTGCACCAGAAACGGATTCACTCAGCAGACACGCTGGTGGTGTGTCCCCCCCCCCCAACATCCCCAGAGTGATTAAGGTTGTGATTAAAGCGAGGATTAGACACCAGTGATGGAGGTTATGGTCATTGCTGTGATTGGTGCTGAAATATTTTGGTCTGGCGGCTTTATGATGACAGAACTGTTTTGTTTGGCAAAGCACAGAGACAACTGCGGAAAAAAAAAATAAAAAAAGAGTAAAAGTTGCGGGGAATGAACTGAACCGGCGCAGACATGCTCCACCCACAGGTCGAGATGACAACCCAAATTCCTCGCAATTTCTCATTGCTCACCCATCTGATATACGCGGTAGCAATTGAGCAAAACCTGGTGGACAATTTTGTCTTTGAAGGACCCCTGGAAAGTACCCACTTGGCCCTAAAATCCAACCAGCATATTTTCTGTCCCTTTTCAGGATAGCCTCTTGAAACTTTGTGCGGCTTACTGATTATAAACATGCCTACCAGATTTGGGGGCTGAATTTTCCCCAAACTTCGAGGGGAGCTACTAAACCTGTTGTTTTGTTGTTGTTTTTTTTTTTTTTTTTTTTACCGATTATTCCATTCAGATTCAGACTAATTTACCGAGATACAATTTGAAACAATCGAGGTGGCGCAGCGACTGATTATGGAACAAAAATGTCTGCATCTCCTCTGTTTGAGGGTCTACTCATGATAGACCATTGATAATAACTCTATAACGACTGTGGGTCAGCTCATTCACAGTGTTTTTCATGGCGGTGACTCCTCTATGAGGTCGAAATACGGAATAAAAAGAGAATAATACAAGTATTGTGGTCGCTTGGAGATTAACGACAGATTAAATCGGCTAAACAAACAATCGAGGAACGGCGGCGGCACTTAAAAAAAAAAAAAAAAAAAAAAGCCACATGTGCACTTTGAGCGTCGAGCGCAACGTTTATTCTGAGCGCCGGCGAGAGTTGAGCTGTGACGGAAGCGGTGCGGGAGTAAAAGTGCTGATAGGCGACAGTGCAAGAAGGGTTCAGTTGGAGGCAAATGCAGCAAGAGACTCAAAGCTCAACGCCAAACATGGTGGAACGTTATTATTGTCAGGACGTGGCCGTGATTGCCAGAACACAAAAATACGAAATTATAGGGTTCCCAAATAAACTGATTAAACAGCATTGCTCCACCATGTTGTGAGCGTGCGCGTTTATGTTCCCAGAGCTATGAGAGTCATTCAGTTTCAGTGACTCTATTTTTTTCGTTGGTGGTGTGTGTTTATTTATTTTTTTTAGTAAGGAAAAACAGGACTCAATATTATACTAAACAGAGTGCGCTAATTGTAATGAAATAGAATGTTAAGAATTAAACTGCGCGTCATGATTTAATGTTGCGATCCAATTCATTGTGCTGCTCTTTCTGCCATGTGCGCCTGCACCACCAGGAGGCATCGTGATGCAGCCATGCAGACGAAATAGAAAAAAGAAGAATTCTACTTTTACTATAAGTGACTCAGTCAGACGCTGTAATATTTGTCATTTTTCGGAGAGGATAAGGAACGTATGCCTGTGAGTATTGTGATATTATCTGTCTACACGTGTTGCTTCACTCTTTGTGTTCAAATATCCATGCTTCTAAAATTGCAACAATGGCTATCAAATTTGTTTACAAAAAGTCTTATGTTTTGTTTGATGGGAAACGTGAACTGGGAGTGGCATTAAAGAGGTTTCCTCTTCTTTTCTTCTTTTTTGCTTAACTGTTCAATTTTTGCCAAACTGCCGTTTCTGGTTAAACGAGTTGAGTTCGATGCGGTACTTGTATCTCAAATGTGCGCTCGGAAGTCAAAAAAGCTGAAACGTTTTTTGAAAAATGATTACGTCGGGTCACTCGTATCTCAAGGCTCCACTGTAAGGTACTTTGTTGTCACTTGGCCTGACAAGAACAATCAGGAATGTCGGGAGCTCACGTCGGCTGGCAGGCACGGCCAAAAATATGCAAGTTCCCTGATGAGGTCCGCGAGGCTGACGAGGAGCGATGTGAAGAAGGTTGTGGAGAGGTCAGCGCGTGTATAAATCCCCAATCCGGAGTGGGAAGTCAGATAGATAAATATCACAAAAACTGGAAATGGAGTCAAGTGGAGCAAAGGGGAAAACACTTCATGTCTGAGTCACTGAGACATTTATGTAGCAAGACAACATGCAGAGACTGAATTCGGCTCGAAAATAAAATAGGAAATATTTCCAGATTGCTCAAAACATCAATACAGTAGTCTGCTTTCTGTGTTGTTTAGTACACTTGAACTCTATTTGGATTCATTCAGCCCGGTCTGGACGGTCATTGGACCAAACCGGCCGACACCGAATGGGGGGCACCGAGTCAAAGCTTCCCACCGTCTTCCCCACCGATGTCGTTCGGAATAAACAACACCAACACTGACTAAGTCGGCGATGTCTACCCTGCAATTTGTCCAAAATTCTCATCTGCACAGGCACCATCCTGTCACTGCCTTGGCTGATGTTACCTTTGAAGGTGGAAAACTCCTGAGCTCATGTCTTCCCACCATTGCAGTTTATAAAGAAGAGCCACATGGCTGGGGGTTGTGGAAAAATACTGGCTTCTACGAATCTACCATTCTAATGCATCCCCCAATGTAACACTCAAATAATGACAGGAAAAGCTGTTCGGCGTGGAGGATACATTGCATGCCCACTCTCGAAAGGTGAAAATCTGCACGACAGAGACAGACCTTTTTTTTTTTTAAAAAAATAAAAAAGTTTAGGGGGAAAGGGACAGAGCCTTGCCATCAAGGGTGAAAATGAGCAAATAATTGACATTCCTCCTCAAGGGTCTTGTAATTGGGGATAAATGCCACAAGATGGCGGCAATGCACTTATAACGGAGACCCGACGTGAAAACCTTTTTTTAGGGAAATGACAGGGCGGCGGTGCACTTACGCCGAGGAGTTGACGGTGGTGTAGCCGGAGGGACACTCGGGGATGCAGGCGCCGTCGTGGATGACGTACTCGTGGCACTCGGGGCTCTGGCTACGCTCCTTCTCCCGCTTGCACCTGTCATTGAGGTCCCGGCAGAAGGCGAAGGAGACGCAGCGCCAGCCCTTGAAGGTGTAGTGGCCGTCGGGGCAGCGCTCCACGCAGCCGCCCTGGTGCCGCAGACCCCGGCAGGCCACGCAGTGAGCGGCCGACCGGGGCTCCAGGCAGCCGCCGAGGCACTGCTCGTGGCAGCACTGCTGGTCCCGGGTGCAGGCGCGGTATTTGCAGTGGACGGGACACACTTCGGGGGGGGGGGGAGACAAAAGGAGGTCGGGATGGTCAAGAGGGGTTGATCATGAAACCAAAGCGGCCATTTCATCTGGCTTGGAAAATAACATGCATCATTTCGAATGGAAGTAGCCCTGAAGGCACATGGAAAGCGTTGTTTGTTATCTCTGTTTATTCACAAGTTCACTTTCAGTGCAAATACATTCAATTGCATTATTTTAACGACGGGTCTTAAGGAATCGCTCTTTTTCTTTCATGAAACAGGTTCCGTCGGATAAATCACCTTTATTTGACACCCTCATCTTACAAAGGCGCCGTCTATGCAGAGTTATAATGTCGGAACTGAGACGGGAGACACATAAATCCTGCAAAAATGCATCGATGTCTGACCTAAAAAAAAAAACCCAAAACAAGACCTTAATATTGAGCTCAGGCGCAAGCCATTTTTGTTCATCTTTAACACAGAACACAGCAAATCGTATGCTATTAGAGCAAATGTGTGCTATCACAATCAAGGTTTTCCACATTCATGTCCAGTCGCGACTTGAGATACGAGTGACCCGACTGAGGACATTTTCAACATACGAGCCGTCATTCTGCCATTTTTTTTTTCTTTGACTTGAGAGCACAAACTGGAGATATGATTGCAGTCAAGATTTCAAGCCCGAAGCTTTATACTGCGAGTCAGATGTGCCAACCACTTGGTCACCACGCTGCTTCCAAACATTCCAAGAAAAAAGGCCTTCCCTAAACCACTTTTCCCCGTGCTATAGAGAGCATACACCCAGGAGGAATAAAGAGGTTGATATAGCTTTGCTGTTCCATAAAAGTGCTCATCAGGCAGAGCGAAATCCCTCGGTGAGCCAGTCAGCAGCGAGAGGATCATCTTGCTGTCAGCTAACAACAAGTGTTATTGTATACAAACAGCAGGGGGCCGGGCAAGGGGGGGGGGGGGGGGAGATCGACTATGGCTCAACACCAGCTAATGAGGAAGGACAATCTTCGGGCGGCGGGAAGTCAACACGAGCGACGGTTGACGTCTTTTGCAAGCGAGACACTTTTGTAATATGAAACTAATGTGTGACGGGTGACTCAAGAACCGACAACAACAAAAACGTGCGTCTTCATGAACACGAACAGAGTGATCCATGGCGGTGTGTGAACCAAGCACAGGAAAGAGAGGGGAGAAGAGATGTTGCGGGTTAACATACGAGGACCCGGTGAGGTGTCTGGCCTTTGAAGGACAGATAGCATGACGCAAGGCGACTGTTTTGCACGCGTCTGCATATATGTGTGTGTTTGGAATAATAAGCCTGTTATATAACATTAGATCAGGTGTGAAGGCACCTCCTCGTGTGTGTGTGTGTGTGTGTGTGTGTGTGTGTGTGTGTGTGTGTGTGTGTG
>NW_017806235.1:254222-277182 GCF_001891065.2 Hippocampus comes
TCCACACGTCTCGGTACAAAATGTGACAACTCCTGGGTAGCAATGAGCTCATTACATTCGCTCATCAGTTGTTGTTGTTTGAAATGACTTTTCTGCGTCGACGAGCAAGAGCTGCGATCCAAATGTTCCGGGTCGCATGAGCGTCATGCGGACGAGCTTCTAAGCACGTGAGTACCGGACCACCGGGTTGCAGAAGAGTACGGTATTAGGAAGGGTAATGAAAAAAATCTGGGGGGCGTCAGTTACTCACACACTCGCTCTTTGTAGCGGGGCTCGACCACCAGGCCCCATAAAGCGAGCACTTTTAAATGCGTCTGAATTTGCAGAGGTCAGCTCTGCGGTCCTTGCGGTGAGCACGTCCTCACAGTTCCGAGGTTTGGGTTTCCAATCTCGGCTGCAGCCTTCCTGGATGGAGTTTGTGTGTTCTTACTTGTCCTTGGAGTTGCTTTTCTGCAGGTACTCCCGAATTTTGAGGGTGTAATGATTTTCATGTTTGTGTGTGGTTTGTGGTTGTACGCCCTATTCAACATTGACACCCCCCCCCCCCCGCCGCTTCCCTACGTCCTTTCTTCACCTTTGAAAGAAGCATGTGTGCGTGCATGTGGGGGGGCTTCAGCAACATGAGAATGGCAAGGAGAGGGGGAATGTGAAGGAGGGGTTGCGGGGCACCATGTGAGAGGGGAAAACATTGTGATATAAGCGCCTCTCACCTAAGTGGCTCGCCCAACTTCATTGACTTCACAACACAAGGGCTGAGGGCCTTGGCAATCACAAGCATAACATGCCTTTTGTTGCGAAGCCCCAAAGTCGGTTTCTAAACCCGTCCTTCAACTTTGCTTTTGACGCAAACACACGCGCGGTTAAACGCCGCGGCTCACTCCTGATCCCGCAGGAGAGCTCCATGCCGGAGCGTCGCGGCTGCAAAAGATCCACCCTCGGCCTTAGCCAATGCGTTGGCTAGCTGCGGAGGCTAGCCATTCAAACGGCCTCTCCCCATACTTTGAGGAAGACGGGCCCCCGGTGTTAACCCTTTCAAGCACGCTCAGATGGCAGCTGGTCAGCATGAGAGCGAGAGTAGGGAAGGTTGGAAACATTTGACAATACAGGCTGAAATATACTCCGACTGCTTCACATGAATTTTAATGTCTCAGACAAAGCAAACAAAACAGCCCTCACCCCACCGCCGGCTTCATACAAAAAAGCCCCGCGGCACAAACGTTTGACTCCGTCGTTCAGAAGCGCATTCGAGAAATTCTTCGGGATCGGGGATTGAAAGAAGTCATCTCAGGTGTTGAGTCGCGTTCGTCACGTCCGCAACCCATTAGCCGATTTGTAAACTTAATTAAGGTGTCTGACGCCTTACTCCGATTTGTAAGTAAGCCCAAATTAGTTCATCGGCTTGACCGTCGCTGCTAACGTTGATCCTTTTTGGGAACGAGCTGTTGGAATTTAAAATATGGAAGTCATTAAAATGGCTCTGCGTGTCCTAAAAATGATATACGGCGCGCTCCCCGAAGTGAACGGAATCCCAGTTCATCACAGGGGGTAGATTCCAGATCCAACTGCAAAAGTTCAAAACTCGAGCTAGACACCATACAAAAATCTTACCAACTCCACATCCACACAATTCTTTTTCAAATAAAAATACTGCAAGTTATGGATTATCGGTCCGGCTGTCATCACTCAGTGCCTTTAAGAGGTGGTGCTTGGCGGGGCGATGTGAAATCGGCGAGCTGGACAAGGAGGTGACATTTGTGCGTCAAAAGCAGCCTTAAAACATCAAATTAGTTGTCATTGGTGAACCGAACGATTGTTAGAGTACACGGCAGAGACCAGCGTAATTGACATCGGAGAGAGACGATCGATAACCGGGGTTAATGTTTGACAAAACAGTCAACTGCGGGTTTGAATGAACATGAAAGTAAATAAACAGCAGCCGTCTACTGGCCTTTTGTTTGAAACGCGTAGTCGTGGAGCTCGAAAGTTGGAGACTACAAATGGATGACAGTAAACACAGGGGGGGGGGAAAAAAAAAAAAAAAAAGGACCGCCAGTAAGTCAAATAGACGCCGGTGGCTCATCTGAACGAGACGAACTACGCCGAAGCACAACGTGGGCCGAACCCGCGAGGGGCCAAACCGTCCGAGGACATTGTCAATTCCTCTGCAAAACATGCTCATCTCTGAATTATCACCTCGATTCTTTTGCGTGAAGCATCTTTCCTCAGCTCGGGTGGTCCAGATGATAACGTACATTTGGGGCGCATATGTTGTGCTACGTTTTTAAAAAATATATATATATATATCTGTGCGGCCCCGTACCAGATGGACCGGTGGACCACTGATGTAGTCCAGGTTTTCAGGACCGTCTATTCAATAGCCGATACAGTATCGTATAATGGTTTTGGCATTACAAATGGGCCGAGTCTGACTTAAAGACTACCTCCAGACCGAAGAGCTTTTCTTCCAACCAGAAGCGCCACCACACCATCATATCTTAAATCATTCGATGGTATGCTTTTCAATCTGCCATGAAGCAACCACTTATTCAAGGGCTTGTGCGTTAAATTTATATCAAAAGGGCAGAAAATGCAAAACGGTGTGAGCGGCAGACTGCTGGATGGTCATTAAAATTCCACTGCAATGACACGGACACTTTTTACTTTCTTCTTTTTTTTTCTCTCTCTCTCTGAATGTCCAGAGGAAACAAATCCAAGTATGGATAAATAAAACGCTGCAGTCACACTTGCAGATATCTTATGTATTGATTTTTTTGGGGGGTCTCCATCCTATCCCTTTTTTTTTAAATAAAGACAATTTTGAATTTGAACTGATTCTGGAAAGCCAGTCGAAATAATCACTTGTGACACCTTTCAAGGATAAACAACACCTTGACTTGTGAGAATTCAAATCATCCACGACAACATTGAACAAACATGCCAAGAATGTGTTCGACTGATTAAGTTCAGCACATTCGGAAAAACCAAACCAAAACAAAAAAAAAAACATGACAAATTCTAATCAGAAGAGTCTATTAGTTTTGTTATTCTTGGTACACCTGGCTCATAATGTCTTCTGATTCAGCAGCAGAGGCGGCGGGCTTTGGCCGAGGACACGGGGGGACAACAGGTAAACAATTTCATTAGCGGGCTCCGCTTTCCACTGATCGAGAACAGAAAAACAACACGAGGAGGAGGAGGAGGAGGAGGACCGCCACTTTTTGTTTTCAACGCGCTGCTGTTGTCATCGCCACCTGAAAGCAGGATATGCAATTTGTCCGTGACTGGAATAGAAATGATAAACACGTGTCGCAGTGATGGGTCATTTGGGCCCCCCCGCTCGACAGGCAAATGACGCACGAGATGGCCCCCTGCGTCTTAACTGGCTTCCGGGCCTCGCTGTCAATCGCAACGTGGGAAGAACAAGCAATTTGGACACTAAGTGTTGACTTTGAGAGTCCTGACGACACGCCAAATATTTCAAATAATGGTCGGGCAAAATTCCATACGCTGGAACTGCAAATGCGCCGTTGAGTTTACGCTCATGACAAGGCAAACAAAGAAAAGCCGACAGTCAACCTTGCGCACGGATCGGAAGGCTGCGGCGGGCGCACGGCAAGCGGCGAAAAAAAAAAAAAACGCCTCTCCGCCCCGGCTCGCGCCGGATGCCTGAAATGTCCGGGATTCCGCGGGGTTGGCTTCAGTAGCCGTACGGCAAAGAGTTCGCAGGGTGCAGCTCCTGGCGAGTGCCAGAGCGGTGTAGTCAGCTCAGAGGAAAACACTCACGCTATGAGCTCACGTGCGTGCAGACGGGGGGAATCGAGGCGAACAGAACACAGATGCACACTGAAGAGAGTGAAACCGAGCACTTCAAAATACTCAAATGTACCGACCGATTCAGTTGGGTGGCTTTTGTTTTCGCCTTACTCAGCACTCTCATTGACACTCGCGCTCGATTTCAGCCCAATCGTCAGCACAACAATCAATCGCGTCATTTAAGATTTATTCCTTGGCGTATTTTCCTCAAACAGTGGAACGCTGAACTCCGAATGAGCCGCCAAGTGCGTCATCTACAAGATAAATTTCACAATTCCTGGGGGAATATTTCACATATCAGAATGTTTTTGGCAATTTGTTCATCAAAGGGTAATGCAATCCAAGATGTCCAAACTTTGCATCTCTTTATCGGCAACAATGTCCATTCAAACCGAATATGACGAAAATCGAATCTGGGCTGGCAGCGTCAACAAGACAAATGGGGGCGGCACGGCTCATTGGTGGATTGGTCGTCTCCCAACCCAGCAGTTGTGGGTTCAATTCCCGCCTCTCATGACCATGTCAAAGTGTCGTTGAGCAAGTTACTGAATCACAAGTTGCTGCTGATGCTTCGTCATCAGTGGGTGCACGAGGAGACAGCGTGAAGCGCTTTAAGTGCCTCGTCGGCGGAAAAAAGCTCCACACGAATGCAGAGCCATTTTTTTCCCCAAATACTGTCTTTATTTCTTCGGGTGCCAAAATCCCTTCCATCCCAAACGGATCAAGCGTCGTCGTCAACCTGAAATCCTCCCGGAGCAGCCTCTATCCTTTCATCTAGACCCGTCATCAAAAATATCTGCTTCCGCTGGCCGGCTCTCACGTCCATTCAGAATCCCACAGCGGAAAAGGTGCAACAAAGATGGGAAACAATCAAGATGAACACTCCCGACGACGACCATCGTCCGGAGTGAGGAAAGCGCGCCGGCGCCACCGAGGACGTCGGCAGGAGCTTCGCGTGGGAGCGAGGGGCCCCGAGTTCGGCGGCCACGTCAAGTGACTTCGTCCGCCGCGGTGACCGTTGGCCTTGCTATTCCTTCCTCAAGAGAGTGACGGATGGCTTCGTGCGCGCGCCACGCCGCTGCTCTTCCTCCGTCTCCTAGCAGCAAACGCCAAACAATACCCGACCCCGCGCAAAAAGCGACGTCCATGTGTGATTTATACGCCTCATCTTATGCACGCACTCTGAACCCGGAAAACTCCCATCTTGTCCACACGGGATGAACCTTTCACCTCGTCTTCTTCTGTCCACAAGGTATTACCCAATCAGCAGGAAATCATTCATGATGCAACACGCGCTGGCAAACGGCCGCCTCCGGTATATCGACGCCAGGCTGAGGAGGGTCATTAAAACGGGCATTCAGGCACTCTTTTCATTTTCCTCGCTAGCGCGAGATCGTAAAAACGAGCAGTTCAAATAAAGGGATAGCATACATCGCTAGCACACCCTGGAAACAGTGAGGGGCAAATAATGAGATTCGACCGAAAACTAGAGAGCGGCACACTGTTTATCGCCGCGGTGGAATGGCTAAAGTTGAAATGGTTCGCGCATCTGCCTCACGATTCAGAGCCGCATGATCCAAAGCTCAGCTCTAGCTTTCCTGCGTGCACAAGATCCTTGATTTTGCTTGATGTTATCGTGGCAGGTTTAGAAGTTCAACGTTTTATGATGGCATCAGATTTGGATGCTAACGGCTACCACCGTGACACTTTTGTTTTGATTAAATGAGTCCACAAAATGGATTAAATTGCTGAAAATGAATTAGAACACTCCAAAGGTTCATCAGGGCTTCACATCTCAGAAAGTGGATTCATATGTTGAACGAAGCAGGAGATGTATTGGTCTGCTTAAACTGAGACGCTGACTAATCGACCACGGTCACGTTGTCCGAACGAACATCGGGGCCGAGGTTGATTTTGCAAACAGCGGCCTGCTTTCAACATGACCGCGCAAGTAGGATGGAAGAAAACTCAATGAGAGTCGTGACGAGCGGCGATCACAAGTACAGTCAACAAGACGCTATCCGCCGCTGTTGACGGGGCACGTGTTTGCGCAGGCGACTCGGGCCAAATCTGATCAGCGCGGCTCACCGCCGTCTCGGTTCGCCACTTTGCCCAAAGGATGAGCACGACTCGGCCGCGGGAGGGAAGCGGAGCGATCTGCGGCCGAGTCCTGATCCAGCTGCAGAAGAAGCGGTGGGGAGGAAAAGCAAAGAGGGGACCAAACACGGGCGCTAAGCCAGGTCGGGCCGCAGGGATCTGGAGTCCAATTCTGTTGTTTTCCCAGTGTGACCCAATGACTCTTACAAGAGCTGCCTCATCTCCTCATTTTCGACGAAGCGGCAAAGTAGCGTTACATTGAGAACAAGCGGGCACCAGATAAAGCGTAACATCCAAATTTGTATTGACTCCCGAGTCGTGCCATTTGGAAATGAGCCTGAAGAAGTGGACGCTTTGTGGAAGGATGACATCACGACTTCCACATGTCCAGTTGGGGTTCCGCACATCTGGCTACGCCCTCACGTCATATCTCACCAAGCTTCCAAATGCTTGACATATCTCACAAGACTTCCGGAGATCTCGTCTTACTTCCACATATCTCGTCAGGCTTCCGCGTGGGTGAGGCGCAACGGTGACTGGCGATCGGCGCATGCGGGTCAACATCTGGACCGATCGCTGATGGAATTAACCCTCGATGCCTTTTGGCAGCAAATCTCCTCAAGGGTTTGGTTGAGTGAGCCAAAGAAAATCCCGCATGATTTTGAAATTTGATCGAGGCTGAACGATTATGGAAAATAATCTACCTGCCATTTAAAAAAAGGGAAAAAAAAATGCGATTGATTTGCAATTCCCCCCCCCCCCCATATATATTTCCCATAATTCCGATATTTATAAACATGTGGCATTTCACAAATTCGAGTCTATGTATAAAAATAAAAAAGGTGAAATAAATCCTACTGTACTCACCGGAGAGGCTGATGAAGAGGCAACAGAGCTTTCTTTCTTTGCTTGCGCCTGTGTGTGCAAGCTAACCGTTCCACTCATACGTACATACTCGGGCTGAACGTTGAATCGCATTTGCATGACAATGGCGATTTCACAAAATGCGATTTTGTCATCGCAAAGACTGCGATTTAACGGGTCATTGCTGTATTGAGAAGCAGGGGGGGCGAAAGTGGGGTGGGGGGGCGCATGGGGCCGCGGAGGGCTTCAGATTCCGAGCGAGCAGAATAAAGGCTGAAGAGCCAACGGCAACGAGCGGGAACCAGTGAGTGATCTGTTGGCAATAGTTGTGCTCAATTAACTTAACGGTATGCGCCTGCGTTGCCAGATTGTCTTTCCAAACAAAAGTGTCTTCATTTGATCAAATTGTTTTTACACTCTGATTGAGTCGCGGTTTGTTAAGTACAGCTCAAACAAAACCCGTGTTCTGCATCAGGTTGCTTTGTCAACGGTCGGACCGCATACTATCGTCGCCGACGACTCGGCGACGATCGCTGCGCAAAACCAAAATAATTCATCGTCGTCTACCGTTGAATCGAGAGCGTTGGCTAAAGTTAGCCGTGTTGGAATGCTAGCGTCGTGTGATGTGCCGGAGTTTGCTTCGGGTGCTTTCTATTTCGGTCACGGCTTTCCGCGGTACGAATCGGGATCTCAATGCGACGCCGCGGCCGGCCACTTAGCACATCGATGGCTCCTCTCAGCACGTTCTCGCGCTCTTGTTTTTTTGGGGAGATGCTCTCAGACGATATCTAGAAGTTTGGCTTGCCCTGTGACCAAAAGTCGACTGCTGCCTCGTGGTGCCAAGCAGTTCAAGTTCTCGGAAGAATCTTGCACGAGGGTGCTGTCCCGATACCTTTTCTTGCACCCTTACGCAACACGGTCACCTGCACTTTAACAGCTCGTTTCTCCACCTGCGCGCGCGTGTGTGTGTGTGTGCGCGTTGCCGTATCTCTGATGGCTCTTGTAGTGCTTCAGTCTAAGCTGTCGTGGTTGTTCTAAGTGTCATATGATTTATGGACGTAAAAATGACATGAATTACTGTTGCAAATTTGAAATAAGGTTAATATCGAACAGGGACGTTGTTGTGAGATCAGCACAATTTAACATTTGAGGCTTTGGATTTGTGTAAGCATGCCCACAGTTTGGCATTTGACATTGCAGCAGCACTGCAAAATTTCCACCTGCCAAGAGTTTTTTTCTATTCCCTGACCGAAGTTCAGCTGTAATTTGTCATGTTTTCTTTCCTGTATTTTTTTCAGCAATACTGTGACCATATTTTACTGCACTAGACCAAAAGGATGCTATCGTCGCATGTAGCCGAAGCGTCAAGTCTCTGAGCACAGAGACACCCCTTCACGGCTTTGTTCGTCAAGCGTCTTCAAAGGGGGTGGATCGCGTTTGATTTCGGAGGGTTTGAGTTGCACGACGATGAAGAACTTACTTCTCTGGCAGTGCCTCTGCGTCCAGCAGCGCTCGCTGAAGTGTCCGTTGATGGTGGTGGTCTGGCAGGTGGTCTTCCCCACAGACGCCCCGGGGCACACGTCCCCGCACTCCCTGTCGTTCTTGTTGGCCACGATGTAGTTGTCTTCCACCGAGTCCAGGATCTTGGACCAGTCCAGCGTGGACAGGTAGCAGAGGTCCGGGTTCTTCTCGATCCTGACGGCTCCCCGCGTGATGTTGGTCAGGCTGTGCAGGCCCAGCTCGCGCAGCTGCAGCATCTCGAAGACCACCAGGGCGTAGTTGAAGAACAGGTTGTTGCCGCGGATCACCGTCAGGTTGGGGAAGAGGTCGCTGAGGCTCTCCATGCCGTACACGCGGAACAGCAGCAGGTAGTCGGTCACCACCGTCAGCTTGGGGAACGCCAGACCCCGGAAGTCCTCGGGCTTGGTCCCGAACATGAGAATGATCTTCAGGTGGCCTTCGATCACCGTGCAGTTGGCCAGCGACTGGAGGTTGCTCACGCTGTTGCGGATGTCCTTGCTTGGACAGACTGGAAAGATGAAAAGAAAAAGAACGAGAAGTTTAAGAATACAAAAGAACGGAGTCGCTGCACACAGACACACGAGTCTTGAGCCCCCCACCGACACCCGCGCGATCGACGTGGGACCAAGAAATGGGGATTGCGTTATTCACGTATGATTGCTGACCAGCGGCTTACTAAAAGTGACTCACGCCTTGGGCAAGAAGTCTGCTCTGGAAAAGCAAGAGTCGAAGGAGTCAGACATAAGGGAGAATAATAGATCTCTTGCTAATTCGAGGGGGGGGGATATTTCACCGCAAACTCTGCGGCTATTTTTTTCTGCCCGTGATGAAGAGCAGACCGTCTTTGTTGACATTTTTTTTTTTTTTTTGTTTAGCGATTGCATTTCTGGTGCTAAGTCACTGTCAAGCGTGGAGCGCTGCCATGTGAGCCGAGTCCTCGGTCTGGCCAGAGATGAGCGTGAGGACGCCTGAGCTCATGCGTTACCTCATTTTTTTTTTTTTTTATTTCAAAAGGAGCCTGTAAGCCACGGTTTGTGCGAGTGGCATATTTATGACGGTGGGGGTGCTGGGCAGACACGCTGAAGAACCCAACGGCTCGAAATTCAGGTTTGAGGAGTGGCTAGCGAGCCACGAGGGTCTTTCCATAAGACAACTACAAATAACTTCCAAAGAAGAGCGTTCACAAGCACATGCTAATCGACAGATGGCGCTATAATCGACCACGTATTAACCAGCACATTAATACGCGCCCTGCCGATTGGCTGCATCGGGTTGCCTTTCTCTATGGTGTCCAACTGGAAGCGCTAACGACACAATCACGGGTGGCTCACTTGCTGAAAACAAGACGTGAGCCCTGTGGTGGCAGACTTGCGGACCAAAGCACCAACGGGCCCATAAAGAGCTTAGCTTACGTAAGGCTCAGAAACGAGCACGGGCCAATCGCTCGGTGAGAGTAAACGCGCGACGCATGCCTGGTCAATTTGACAACGCACTCTTTTTGTTTTTTTCTCCCAAGAGAGTCGCTAAATTCAGTTTAAATTCATCTCTCCTTTTATTATTTATAATTTTATCTGTGGTTTTATTGTTCTTGTTTTGATTGTAAAGTGTCCTTGAGTGTTTTGAAAGGCGCTTATAAATGTAATGTATTATTATTATTATTATTATTATTAAGAGTGGATCAGGCCTGATCCATCCCACTTCTTCCACATCTGCTGTTGGCTGCGCAGGTGCAACTTGGGACATTCCAACTTATAGTTCACGAGTGTGCAGGCATACGGCCCGTGTATTTGTTTACCGAGGCAGCCACCGGTGAGCCGGGTGTGCGCGGGGTCAACCGGTCAGATGGAAGGTGGCGAAAGGCGTGCGTGCACCTCTTTATGGCCGAAAACTCCTTTGACACCTTCTCTTGCAACTCGGCGGCACGCAAACAACAAGAGCATTTATATATAACATATACATAAAATTACAATTGTGATTTAATAAATTAATTAAAAAAAAAACATTTTTTGAAAAAGAAAAAGTGTAAAAAACATTTCGCAAGCAGCAAACCGAGTGCAACAAGAGTGAAGAGCCACAAAGAGCTGCGCTTTCTGGTGCACACCAAAGGAGTGAATGGACAAGCGTACAATAGGAGGGGGCGCCGCCGCCGCTCGTAAAACATGCACCGAGTGACCCCCGCTCAGAAGACGAGCGAGCCGCCGTCGACGTCGCTCCTATCAGTGTTCGCTTTCAGCTGGGAGAGTATTTTTAGCAACGGCCAATCCAAGCCATTGATAGCTAAGCTCACTGGAAACGGGAACACGACGACCCAAATGTGCGAGTGGGGAATTTTGGAGAAAGACTTCGCTGGTCCATGTGCGAACATTTAGTCGTAACTTTTGCCACGGCTCGTAAATCTAAAAGGACGTGCGCCAAAGGCACGAAATAGCTGCATCGCAGGTTATGGCAACGGGACGCGCCTTGAAGCAAAACAAACAGAGAACTTTTATATGAGTAAAAAAAAAAAAACAGTCGAATCTAGTTTAACTGTCATACAAGTGAGGAACTCTGAAAGATGAACCATTGTACAATAAAACTCAAATAAAAGTAGAAAACCGGTCACCCGTCGATCGATGATGCAATGCGATAGCGTCGTATACTTTTAAAAGGCTGAATTCATCATGACGATGTAAGCGGACAGACGCTTCCTGAGTCAATTGCCTGAAATATGATTTTCATCACACATTTGTTTTCCTCGTCACTGGCGGTGGCATCCCCAAAAAAAAAAAATGCGGTAAAAACTCAAGGAAAATGTATGGCCGCTGTCCATGTTTTACCCGATGGACATTGGTCGCAGACGAACACGCTTGATCGATGGGAACGTGCGCACGCGCACACACCAGAGTAGCCGATAGGATCATGGATTTAAAACGAGGCGTGAATGAGAGTCCTCATTTTTCCACTTTTAGGACATTCCCTTGCACGGCAGAGGCTCGCTCACCAAACGTTGCTATGGCAACGGGCCGAGATTTACGTACAACAAGGCCAGACTGAAAAAAACCAAAGCTCTTGACGGTGCTGCGAAGAATCATCAATGAGCCATGAGCAGGGAGGGCTGGACTTGAGCACAGGCCAAAGGTACAAAGCAGGTCACAAGACCAAGCTAAATTGAATTGTGCTCAAGTAGGGGCACGTCGCTGTCGCACATGTCCACGCACAACCGGACAGTTTTTTTTTTAAATGGCTGCAAGCAGTCTAGTCTGATCCCACCAAGGGAGGTGGATGGCTGGCGGGGTAAGACGTTGTTAGGCTGGTGTTGAGTATGTGTGTGTGTGTGTGTGTGTGTGTGGCGGGGGGGGGGGGGGGTCCTCCCTCAGAGGGCCCCTGAAAACGCGGGAACACAAGCAGTGGGGAGATTGCGCCACTTCCCTTTTCAAGGTTTCACTGTTCTCTTTGCTTTCCATACAAGTCAGCGAGATTCTTTCTTACATGTGATGTTATCATCCGCGCCGAGCTCGCAAAGAAGTGCAGCCAAAGCTTTGCTTCACTATTGGGGCGCCATTCTACTTCCTGGTTGCCAACCACAAATATTGATAAGGGGTGGGCAATTACAATGGATAGATTTTTTTTTTCTTCTTCTTCCCAAAAATCGACTGGTATTCCTCCCTTTTCTTATTGCATATAAATTGCCATTATTTTTGTTGTTTCGCTGATGTGAATATTTTTAAATATATTTTTCATCATAACAACAATTTTTAATATATTTTTTTTAAAGCAGCTCACTCTCATATTGAAGACAGAGGAATGTCATCATTAAATAGATTAGAAAAAAAGAGAACAATTTTCGCCACTTTTTTTTTTGGCTTCAATTTAATGGACATTTGCTGCCACTTCTGGTCTGTTGCGCCTTGGTCATCTGGAGGAAGTACAGTATACGACTGACATATGGCCATCCTGGAGACCGTCTCAGTTTCTCAGTAAGCCGCAGTAATATCGGCCGCCCGTCACGAAAATAAAGCAAATTATGCCTCCGACTATTATCATCTGTCTACATATGATGCTAAACCGCTAAACAGCTTTCCGTTTCTCCTTTTTCATGTCGACTTGAACAGATCCGGCGAGGCGACCCCTGCAAAAAATATTTCGGACTTGGAAGCGCAAACATTCCCACCATATGATTTTGTTGGTCTTAAAACATGTGATTAAAAGACATGAAATATGCAGCATGTCTTCGGCAATGTTCGGCCAAATTACTTTCCTACTTCGATTTTTCTCATCAACAAGCTGCGCCTGTTGAGGAAGCGCGATACAAATAAAGACGTATTGTATTGAGTTTATCCGTGAGTGCTGCTGCTGGTTTTATTCTGGAAGGTTTCTACTTCCTGTTTTTGTTCCCGGTGTTCTTGGCTTGAGGACTTTAATGCGGATCTCGTGTGTCCGCTGTGAGGCACTTGAGAATGAATTCTTTTTAAAAGAATTGTAAATGGATTTACAATATCGACCGCTATGCTAGCTTCCTGCGCTAGGCGCCTGCTGCCACTTGCATGTTATTTTGGGGAATTTAAGCTTTAAGGTGTCACAAAACATCACTGAAAGTCGCGGATAGTGGAATGCTCAGGAGGAGGCAATTTTGGAATGCATTCAATTGGCAGCGCTGATGACTAAAAGCTTCCTCTCTCAACAAGCACCTGAGAGGACACTCAGCCACTGGTCGGACGGGCTTATGAAGAGGGTTTCGTCCTCAGGCCCTCCACTGACGGAGTGCGGCGGAATTGCGCAACTCCCTTTTGATTTACGTTGCAGAAATTCCCGCTCGAGTCGCTTTGATGTCATTGCTCGCTTTGAGCTGGGGTCAAAACGTCACGAAACCATTGGTCCTTGTAAAGCCGCCTGAGACTTCAGGCAAGGGACGGGAGGTGCTGTTACGCAACATACATGACTGGCCCCAATACGACACTTGGTCCACTCATCGACATATCAATGAACGCCGACATTTGCACATTCGCCAATGGACAAAAGAACCCTTTTTGAATAGCGATGATATTTGTTCAACAACAAGTCGTTCCATTTTGGTGCACATTCAGCCATTCTCTTCAGCCTGCGCCCCCCCCACTGAGTGTGAAAATGATGAGCCAAGTCAATCTTGAAAATCCCTTCAGATTTTTGCCGGTTTGTGATGTCGAAATTAGGGTCATTAATATATTGTCACCACCACATCGGGTTTCTTCACCCACGGCTTGGAGACGAGCCTGGGTGAAGATAGGCCAACTTCAAGCAACCGACAAACCACATGAGTTGTTTTGTTGGAAGCGCAGATTAGCAGTGGCTAACTGCATTAGCCTCAGGCACTCTTATTACGACTGCATGTGCCACAAACACGGATCGGAATAACAGTAGGCAAGTATAAATTTTGCGTCTTAGTGATGAAGTGCTGCCTCTGAGAGTGAAAAATGAATCTGCCAATTTCAAACCATTCGATTGGCCACCAAATTTCTTCCCTTTGCACAAAGCTAATGCAGCGGGTATATACCGGTGTTATTTATTTTTTTAACGTCGCGAGGCAAAAGGCGTCGCATTAGTTACAAAAAACACATTCATCATAATGGTGAGTTACCCTTTTAATCATTTGTTTTTATTTGTTTCTATGCCAGTCTCTCTTCTTAACGTGAAACCGGTCCTCGGTGCAAAAAAAAAAAAGCCGGCGATAAATTTTATGTGCCGAAAACATATGGTCGACATCTTTGTGCTTTTCATCACCAAATAGTCGACGACAAAAAAAAAACAAAAAAACTTGAGTCCTTCAAACCCTTGCTTTTAAGTCTAAGCTCATACATTGATCACTCAATGTGTTTTTTATCAGCTAGCAACAAACAAATGACTGTAAAGTCACATTGCATGAGTGCAAAAGTTACACCGGCTGGCTTTGAGAATTGCGCAAGGGGAATAATGTTGGCTTTTGATGATTCTGTCAACAAGGTGTTAATTTTACAACAACGTGCTTGTTACTGCGGCTGGCATTTACAGTAGTGCCCAACAGGCCGGGCCGCATTTCACTCACAGCCCTATTTACGTGGGACTTTTTTATTTTTTTCATTCAGACAAACAAAAAAAAAACGTGCCTGCCAATTAAGAGATAGTGGAGCCAAGTTTTGCATTTTGTAGTGAATCATCAAACTTTGCTCTGAAGCTGCGCCAAAGAGCCAAGTGACAACATTTCACAACTTTCATCATTTCGCATCACCAGTCTGACCAGTCTCGCCAGGTGTACTGCTGGTAATCGACTTTATCTTTGTTCTTTTATCGATGTCGGCGACTTATGCCGACAGGCAATTGGATGCTCGTCTCCGAGATGGCAGAAGGTCCAGTTAACCAGTGTGACCAACACAATCAATAAGAACTGTTTTCAAATACACGGGCCAAGATTTGAAACTGAACTGAAGTTCATTTGGGAGCAAATGGAGACGGGATCATCATAACTTCCATATATTTGTGAAGCATTTTTTTTCTGGTGGTGTGCAGTCCGTGGAAATGTGTTAAAAAAAAAAAAAAAAAAAAAAAAACAACTTGGAAAAAAAAAGGCGGTTTCAAGCTAATATTGAACAACTACCAGTGTGGTTTGCACCATAAGTTCAGGATCGATTTTTGTGCATCCTGTTATGATACACTGGAGTCAGGTTGCGCCCAGGGCTAAATATATTTGTGTATATTTCCTTAAAGCTCCCCCATAAGGCCAAATAATAAGAAAGAAAGCCGTTTCCAAATAGAAAGAAAAAAAAACTCGACTTTTTTTTTTTTTAACCCTCACAGGCTTAATGGAAAACACGCTTGACATTGCATCCTATTTTCCTTTACAATTACAAAGGCCAAGTGAGGACGTGATGAAAACTGATGGAGAGGATTAAAAGGGCAGCTTTGTTGTCATGCCAGGTACGCGGGCGGGGTCATCCTAAAGACAGCGCCCAAAGAGAAACGGAATCATCTGCACAGATTCAAAAAAAAAGAAAAAAAAAGACTTACTGTGCATCTGTTTGAGTGCCGTGTGATATTTACGACATTATTATACGCTGGCTGGAGAAGTGCACAGTCAGTCATTTGCAGAAAGGCACATTTTTCTGTCCGACCTAACTATTGGCGCTGATCCTATCCTATTTTTGGGCTCTTTTTGCAATGCCCTAAAATCCTGCTCAAACGCTCTCCTCCGTGATAGCGAAGGAAGAAGCTGGCGTCGGCCAACCGGCCGACAGCCGCCGTCCGATTTGACGGCAAAGAGCAGCGTGAGAGGAATTCAGTACAGGCCAGACAGGGCAGGCAAAGCTCTTTGTGGGGTTGTCGTCAAACAAAGCGGGGCGGTAAACCTCTCAAGATGATGCAGAAATAGGTGTGGATGGCACATAGCAGTGGTGGAAGACGTTAATGGCGAGCTACAGTTAGTGCCCAGCTAAAGATTCAAGAATCATTTGCGATATACGGACACTACAGTTCAAATTTTGAGGTCACTGAGCCAATGAAAGTATCGAAAATTTCGATACTTTCATTGGCTCCATATGTCGCTGGCACAGACACATTATTTGAATGAAATCAATAATAATTGGGGGACCACTTAGGTGAAGTTGAATACTTTGGCCACACACATTACATCCATAGTAGAAAAGCACATGGGTTCATACATTCATGAAAAAAATAAATACAAATAAGTAAATAATGCTATCAGGAGTTTATGATGTCGCATTCCTTGACCACGAGAGCGAGAAACACAACACAAAAATGTTTAAATTGGCCAGAGAGTGAGAGCAGATTATCCGCCCCCCCCCCCACACTTCCCCCCTCCCCACCGGCATTCTCAGACTTCTTAGCCAGGAGGGGCAACGGCGACAACAATTTGTTTACGGACACAAACAGATGATAAGTGCCCGACCTTTGTGCCTTTTTACGTGCACGAGGCGCCTGGGAGTTACAACATCGTCAATATGCCGTCGTGGCCAAAACAACAGTGCTTATAGTCAAATGTCAACTGGCAAGACTGAAATTGACTTCCGTCAGTTTGACTTCTTTTATTTCCTTATGGATCACGACAATCCAGACGTGTCGAAATACTTTGCATAAAAAAAAAAAAAAAAGTCTCCCCACGCGGATCCCAGGTGCTTGCGACGTAAGATAATGAGACCAAGATGAACCATTTTTTGATTGTTTCCACCTTTCATGTGACCTACGACCTGCACATCTCCATTAAAAAGCAAAGGGAATTTTTTTTAAAGGGGAGAATACATAAATAAATAAAATGCTGAACCTCAAATGATTACTTTGTTGTAGCGGTGTTGGTGTTTTTGGATAAGAGCCATCAGTAAAGCTTGGAACGATGGCCAAAACGTTCATCCATGGTTTCATCAGACCGTAACACATTTTCCCGCATCCGTCTGGCAGATTTCAAGCGTTTTTGTTTTTGTCTTTGCGAGATAAGGCTTCCCCTCTTGTCACCCGAGCCCACGGCCCCAGACACATGAAGAAGACGAGAGGTTGCTGTCACGTGGACTAAAATTCCGGCAGCTCCCTCAACGCTGTCGTTCGGCCTCTTGACTGCTCCCCTGACCGCTTTTCTTTTCGTCTTTTCGTTAATTTTGGAGAGGCGTCAAGTTGGCAATGTCACAAATTGTGCCATATTTCCTCCTCTTGGTGATGCATGTCTTTACTCTGTTCCACCGTTAATCTAATGCCTTGAAAATTCTTTGGTACCCTTCGCCTGATTGACACCTTTGAAAAATGTGGCCCGCCTTCTGATGCCGTGGAAGCGGCCCGTGTGGTCACACGCAACCACAAAAATGCCGAGAAACGCCTACTAAAACATCTGAACTTTATTTGGGGTTAATGAATGGCACTTTTAAGGGTGGAAGACGTGTGCCAACTCCCATTTGACACGAGTTTAAATGATTGACTGATTAACTCTTGACGCAACCACATCTGCAATTTTATGACGGCGCACTTTATCTTTGTGGTCTATTTTCACTTCCCCTCTCGAAAAGACTTCTTTTGTGTTTGATGAGATTAACAGATATAAAGTTGAATTTTAGTAAAGTCATTCAGTTATCCGTCACTGCTTCAAATTAATTCAATTGTAATTCATTGACCAAGTACTTTATATAATACATGAAGAAATGTTAAGTGTACATCACATTGTGTATTTTTTTTGTATTATTTTCAACAAAGCAATTGAACAATTATTTCAAAAGATAAAAAAAAACACTTGAAAAACTACTACATTTAATACAAGTAAATCATGTAGAATAGTTTAGTGTGAATAAACAATTCATTTTTAATTTTATATCATTTTTGCAAAAACTAAAAGAAAAACAATATATTGGTAGACAAAACAACTTTTTGAAACATTTTTATTCATAAGTGATCAGGATTATTTAACCAATTATAATAAATGAACGGACAGCTGTGTCAAATTGTTGGTGTTACTCATGTTTCATAAATCGATAAAGAGATGAATTCATAAAATAAATACAGAACTGTAAAAGGCATACATACGCACAATGTCTTATTTTTGCAATATTATGTGTACTTTACTATTCATTGATAATAAATCAATTGACTCAGTGATTTCGAAAGGGTGGTGCGAGAACCACCATTGATATGCGAAGAACGGCTGAATTCAATGCTCAAATTATGCAGAACGTGACCTTAGCTGCTGTGAAATTTTTGTTTTTTACTCGCTACTCCAGTACAGTATGGTGATTAGACCCATGCCGCAATTTATTGTCGTCAATTTTTTAAAATCATCTCTGATGTTCTTTCATCTGAAGCTTTTCAATGATTGGGTTGCTGTTCTCCTTAATTTAAGCAGCTTTCCTTTACTTGGTTACTTCCCGATACGAGGGCATTTTACAGCCGCCATGTCTCTTCATTGTGTTGCTTCCATTGAAATTCAGCAGACCGTCTGCGGACAGCGTTACCAGAAAAACTATTTGCAAGAATTAAAACCTGCCTGCGAACATCTTTGCAACCTTTTACGAACGCTGCCGAAAACCCAAAATTCACTACGTTTGCAAGCATTCACTGTTCGGTGGAATACCAGCTTTACAGTAAATCAATAAATTCAGTGATTTTTTTTTGTTTTTTGTTTTTTTTAATGGAAAACGGGCTCCCTCTGGGTGGCATGCAAAATATTCAGTGCCAATGCAATTCGGCTGTATTTAACTTTTTAATGCAATACAATTGTATTTGATATTTAAGACCTGTTTTAGAGTTGTTGTTTTTTTTTCTCAGTTGGCCGAATTAAAAGTGAGGGAATGTGAGCCCTCGGGCCACACTTTTCCCACCACAGGTACCTAATGTTTACTTCCATGCGAATTACATAGCGGAGGGAAAAACATCATTGAAATTGAATGGTTACTTACTCTCCGCGGTGGTGGTCACGAAGCAGGCTGCGGCCAAAACAAGAGCCAAAGTCCGGAGCCACATAACTGACTCGGGCTCGAGCACCATCCGCCAATTTGCTGCGAGCCGTCAGAAAAACTCCCCGAGTAATCCTTCTTGTGACGAGGGAGGGGGCACAAAAAGGGAGGGCGTGAGGGGGTGTTGTTAGGGGGTGTAATTCTTCTTCAGGAAATTGTTTTGCTTTTGCGGCGTGAGCCAGCAAGTAAACAAATATAAATCAACGGCATCCCGGAAGATGGGCGGAGGAACGAGTCCAACGTGTTCACTCGAGCTACTGCGGCTAAAGCTAAGGCTAAGCCAACCAGCTACGTGTGGCTTCTCCGCGGGTTTGTGGCTTCGACCCAAGCGACCGAGAGAGCGCAAAAGCGGATTTACCTGGCAGCTAACGCGAGCCACCTGGAGCTAACAAGCTACCTGTCAAAAGTAGCCAATCCCAGCCAGCCAACCAGGCCACACACGTCAAAGTTTGCGCCGCGGACACTCAACGCCACACTTTGCCTACAAAAAATGGGATGTTACGTCCACATAAATGTGAAGTATTTACACCGGGGGGAAAAAAGCATTTTGTGTCATTCCGTGCCGTTTAGCCGCTGTGAGTCCAGATCGCTGGTGCCACGCGTGGCGTTACGTTCGCGTGAATTTGGGAAAAAATCAAATCGTCCCCCGAATGCGCGTCAAATGTTGGCCAAAGCATGGCAAAAGGGTTGTCCTCGTTGTACGTCGTTTCTACTCCTAACTCCGAGGCGTGCTCCAGCGCTGAGATTTCCGAGATTTCCTGCAGCTCCACGCGGCAGCAAGGGCAACTCCACGTTTGTTTGCTTTTCACGTGAACGTCGCACCACCCAGTCGCGACTCGACTGCTCTTGTAAAATGGCAGACAACGCAGCAACTGGAGTAAAGTCGCACTTGTTCCTTTCTGTTGTGGAGCTTTTCAAAGCCCCTTCGTTCTAATTGCACGGGTGGAGAGAGGTAGATGGTCTGTCTCCCAGGGTGTGTGCGTGTGTGCGTGTTTTTTTCTTCTTCTCCCAGGCAGTAAACAAACGCTGCCAGGAGAGGCAGATGGGCTCCCGGGGAAACACGGACTGGAGTTTGTTGGATCACAACGGACACTCCGTCAATAAAACACTTAAGATGGTGTGTGAAATGTTGCCCGCTCGGTATCCAGTGCAGCCTGGTCATCGTGGAAGGGGGATTCCCCCATCTGCGGACCCTTCTCAAGGTTTCTCGTTTTTTCCAAAGATGTTTTTTTTTCTTTAGTTTTTTTGTATAATTGAATACTTAAGTTTGATTAATTAGAAAGTTTCAAAAATGGAATGAATTGTTCTGTGAATAGTCTCTACAGTAATTCAACTTTTTTTCAACACGTCTTACATTACATACCCAGTTGAACCTTTCTCTCTTCCAATGACCACAATGGCCCAGTTTTAAAGATCAAGTGTGGACCCCTTGAAAACAAATGCTTGTCCACCCCTGCTCACTGAGCCGAAGTCTCAGGAGAGTGACGTCACGTATGAGTTTTCTGGACATGCACGTCTGCTCAATTGTTTGTCTTCCTGATGCTCGTTTTCCTCACCAGTTGTGCGTGTCGAATTGCACGCTTTTCCCACCGAGGAGACGTAAATTTGGACGGTGACACTTCCTGTAAAAGTCGTTCTCAAACTATTGTTTGACTTTCTGTCCTCCCACACACGGGTCTAAGAAAAGCTCTTTTATGAGATCGTGGCGCGAAAGCAGCTCAAGAAGGAAGCATGCATTGTTGACTGTGGAAGTGGATGAGAGGTTGTTAACGACGCTGCCGTATCCAAGTGACACCAAAAAATGGTCAAAACAAAGCAAGATGGATGCTAACACTCAGAGTCTGATGATGAGAGAGAATTCCAAGCATGTTGAAGGTAAAGACTATACAAGTGGACCATCTCCAAAGAGCTTGATGTTCCCGTTACTACAGCTTCACATATCAATCCGAAATGCAACACTCAAGGGGCTGTAGTCAACCTCCCCGGACGTGGCCTCAGTTGGAAAACTGATGACAAATTGAAGAGACGCATGATATAAATGGTAACAAAAGAGGCTAGAACTTGAATAGGTGTACCAACAAAACATTTGGTTTAAGACCAACACCCTGCCCACCCCCATCCCCTTTGAACCAAAAACAAAGGTGCTCGCATCGGGCTGGTGTGTGCCCATGAGTCATTTGTTTGCGTGCGAGCCACAAAAACACGTCGATAGTTCCGCAGCTATAATGAGACTAATCTGAGGCCCGCGGAAGCAAGTTCACATGGGTACTCCGCGTCCTCTCATACCGCACGAGCTCGCCTGACCTGAAGCGGACACGTGATTTTGAAAGTCGTTCACTATAGCTGGCAAATTAGCAGCTCAAGTTGATGGTGGCAAACATAACAAAAACAGCCAAGTGAGAAGAGCTGAGATGTCGTTTTCCATGTTCCTGTCTGGGATCACGGATGGCTGCGGGGGGGGGGGGGGGGAGTTCACATGGGTACTCCGCGTCCTCTCATACCGCACGAGCTCGCCTGACCTGAAGCGGACACGTGATTTTGAAAGTCGTTCACTATAGCTGGCAAATTAGCAGCTCAAGTTGATGGTGGCAAACATAACAAAAACAGCCAAGTGAGAAGAGCTGAGATGTCGTTTTCCATGTTCCTGTCTGGGATCACGGATGGCTGCGGGGGGGTTCACACATTTTAACCAGAGAGGGTTTCATGTTCCCCGAATTAATTTTCGACGCTGATTTGAAAAATGTCTTTACATTTTTTTAGCACACCATTCAAACAAATATTTACATTGCTTTTAAGTTTGATGTATAAAAGCTAGCACAGTATGCATTTTACCAAGCGTTATTGTTTATGGCCTGCGATTGGCTGGCAATCGGTTCAGGGTGTCCCCCGCCTACTGCCTGAAGACAGCCGGGATAGGCTCCAGCACCCCCCGAGGAGGATAAAGCGGAACGGAAAATGGATGGATGGATGTTTCAGAAAAAAAAATCCGCCTGTTGCTGAATTTAACTATTAAATCCTAAACATATATTATTAGATTACATTATATTGTTTTTATTATATGCTGATAATGATGATTAAGAAAAGCTGGTCTCGAGAAAAAAAAACGAGGTCAGATTCGGAATCAATGCTAAAAAAAAAAAAAAAAAAAATCAAAATAATTAAACAGTTTTGGTCCAACAGCGGCAATTTAATGGTCACACAACGGACACTCCGTCAATAAAACACTTAAGATGGTGTGTGAAATGTTGCCCGCTCGGTATCCATTGCAGCCTGGTCATCCTGGAAGGGGGATTCCCCCATCTGCGGACCCTTCTCAAGGTTTCTCGTTTTTTCCAAAGATGTTTTTTTTTCTTTAGTTTTTTTGTATAATTGAATACTTAAGTTTGATTAATTAGAAAGTTTCAAAAATGGAATGAATTGTTCTGTGAATAGTCTCTACAGTAATTCAACTTTTTTTCAACACGTCTTACATTACATACCCAGTTGAACCTTTCTCTCTTCCAATGACCACAATGGCCCAGTTTTAAAGATCAAGTGTGGACCCCTTGAAAACAAATGCTTGTCCACCCCTGCTCACTGAGCCGAAGTCTCAGGAGAGTGACGTCACGTATGAGTTTTCTGGACATGCACGTCTGCTCAATTGTTTGTCTTCCTGATGCTCGTTTTCCTCACCAGTTGTGCGTGTCGAATTGCACGCTTTTCCCACCGAGGAGACGTAAATTTGGACGGTGACACTTCCTGTAAAAGTCGTTCTCAAACTATTGTTTGACTTTCTGTCCTCCCACACACGGGTCTAAGAAAAGCTCTTTTATGAGATCGTGGCGCGAAAGCAGCTCAAGAAGGAAGCATGCATTGTTGACTGTGGAAGTGGATGAGAGGTTGTTAACGACGCTGCCGTATCCAAGTGACACCAAAAAATGGTCAAAACAAAGCAAGATGGATGCTAACACTCAGAGTCTGATGATGAGAGAGAATTCCAAGCATGTTGAAGGTAAAGACTATACAAGTGGACCATCTCCAAAGAGCTTGATGTTCCCGTTACTACAGCTTCACATATCAATCCGAAATGCAACACTCAAGGGGCTGTAGTCAACCTCCCCGGACGTGGCCTCAGTTGGAAAACTGATGACAAATTGAAGAGACGCATGATATAAATGGTAACAAAAGAGGCTAGAACTTGAATAGGTGTACCAACAAAACATTTGGTTTAAGACCAACACCCTGCCCACCCC
>NW_017806235.1:277513-303188 GCF_001891065.2 Hippocampus comes
TGGGCCGGGGGGGGCGGGGGGGGGGGGGGGGGGGTGTAGTCGCGTTCCGCTTTTCAACAATGCTTTTTTGATTGTCCTGTGAAAATCTTTACACAGATCGGTCTGAATTTAGTGTGGCTCAGCACAAAGTATTCCCGGAGCTGATTTGGAGGAAAATGTTGACGATATCAGGCAGTACAACAAGTAAAATACAAATTAGCAATTTAAATAATATTCCAATTCAAGGGTGAGGGTTCACACATTTTAACCAGAGAGGGTTTCATGTTCCCCGAATTAATTTTCGACGCTGATTTGAAAAATGTCTTTACATTTTTTTAGCACACCATTCAAACAAATATTTACATTGCTTTTAAGTTTGATGTATAAAAGCTAGCACAATATGCATTTTACCAAGCGTTATTGTTTATGGCCTGCGATTGGCTGGCAATCGGTTCAGGGTGTCCCCCGCCTACTGCCTGAAGACAGCCGGGATAGGCTCCAGCACCCCCCGAGGAGGATAAAGCGGAACGGAAAATGGATGGATGGATGTTTCAGAAAAAAAAATCCGCCTGTTGCTGAATTTAACTATTAAATCCTAAACATATATTATTAGATTACATTATATTGTTTTTATTATATGCTGATAATGATGATTAAGAAAAGCTGGTCTCGAGAAAAAAAAACGAGGTCAGATTCGGAATCAATGCTAAAAAAAAAAAAAAAAAGAAATCAAAATAATTCAACAGTTTTGGTCACACAGCGGCAATTTAATGGTCATCGTGCTGTTCTGTCCGGTCTGCTCACCTTGGCCACCTGGGGGCAGTATAAGACTGGTAGACAGACAGCGTATCGTTCTTTGAGACGTGTGTCTCTCTCTCACTTTATCAGTAGGCAACTAATATTAGCCATTCTTTGGAGAGGATAAAGAAAACATGACTGTGAGTACTGTTACATTGACTGTGTGCAAGTGTTACTGCACTATTTACGTTCACGTCATTGGTTAAAGGGATAAAGCACACAACATATAGATGCTACTTTGCATTAGCATTAAACTAGCGGACTGAAAGGCATAGAAACAGTGGCGAGGGCTATGTTTTTATATAGCTTTGTCCTCAGAGGACACACACAAAAAAAAAAAAAAAAAAAAAAGGTGCAAGGACGCCGCCATATCTCTGCGGGTTCATCGTCAATGCTGCAACATGTGGCCAGAAGTCATGTGCAGTGTGCGTACAGATCATGGGAACTTTGGCTTCGCGCACTCCCGCCCGATTGCGAGAACAATAAGGTTCACGCGTGATTCATCCCGGGGCTCTTCGTCAAACACCAGCGCTCAACAGGTCCGGGCCCGGCTTCCCCTTCCCGCCTCGCAGGGGCAAGATTCCTTCCTGCTGCCACCAGGCGCCCGTTGGAAAAATACAAGGCGCGTGATGGATGCTCGGGGTGAGGCGCGCATTTTTTTTGCAGCCGTGGGACGCCCGTGGCCTAATTGAGGCCTGCGCAGTAAATATGCTATGACAGCAAGTCTGCGTCACAATACGTGACCCTCCCCACCTTTGAACCGTCAAGTATTGCGACCGCAAAAGTGCATTGAAGTGTGTGAGGAGGCCCTCCGCTCCACATTCCGAGAAATCGAGCTTAAAGGGACAGTGTGTACAACTTTGGTTATTTCTCAATCTTCATTACTTCAAAACGCATCAATATCCATAACCTGCATAAAAATACATTCTATCACAGAAGTGTATGTTTTATGCAACTATAGGTGAAGTAATCGCTAATTATATTTCAGAGGGCCCCTGCAGGAGGCTGCCATGTTGTGCTGCCAGATTTTTGCTACAAATATTCGAAGGAGACAAACTTGGCAACGGACATCATCCAATCGTCATTACTTCAAAAACCCAGCATCAATATCCATAACCTGCATAAAAATACATTCTATCACAGAAGTGTATGTTTTATGCAACTATAGGTGAAGTAATCGCTAATTATATTTCAGAGGGCCCCTGCAGGAGGCTGCCATGTTGTGCTGCCAGATTTTTGCTACAAATATTCGAAGGAGACAAACTTGGCAACGGACATCATGACTACAAGATGAGAAATAAATGCCATGAACTTACCCCGTCACTTGAGGGGATACTACAAGTGGTATGTATTGTATTACTTTTCGCTTTTTAGAAAAAGGATGACCAAAAAAAAAATAGGTACATGGATGCTTCCTTTGATCATTGCACAAAAACAAATTGAAGTGCTTGGATTGTACAATAAACCTTTAATAAATAGCTTCATTAGTTTCCCATATTTACATCATAACCACCTCGACTTAATTGTCGCCATTTTTCATTTTCTTGGCTAATTTTAGGCACACAGAGAAAGAGGGAGAGGGCGGTTGGATTTTCGCTTCCTGTTTTGTTGTACTTTGTTCAAATGTGCAACTAGACCCACTCATACCGAAATGGGGAAGGGGGGGTGTCATAAAAATAAAAAATAAGGGCGGTTGAGGAGGGGGGTCTTCCAAAATCTGTCATTTTAGGTCACTTTATACAGCCTACTCAGGCTGGACAGTTTACAATGTGTAGCTCCAAATGTACATTTTGGTCCAGTATTTGATAACTAAAAAAAATATACATTGGTGTATAACATCCCCTTCTTGGACATAACTTAAAAATAATAATAATAATGGTGGACTGCATCAAACACTGGCTGTGGCCTGTAAAGAGGCCCACACGCTGCAGGTTGTCCAACCATAGTACAGTTCATTTTGAAACGTTCCGTGATGAAGAAGAATAAAACACAATTAACCAAAGTGAAATGCTTGTCATGTGAAAGGAGATGGACGTCCCATTTTTATACCATTCCAAAAAAAAAAAAAAAAAACAACAAAAGTTTTAAAAGGCTATACATATTTATATAGATAAAAAACACGATGTCTTGCTTTCGGCAGAAAAAAAAAAGATTAAAAAAAAAAGCAAAAAAATAACATATTGGCACAAATGTTAAACATGGTTGGCGAGTGACTTTGAAATGCACTTGAAGCGTTTACATTGACACAAAAACAATCGAGATTCATGGAGCTAAAGATGAAATGCAGCCGTAAATCATGATATCTGGTAGCTTATGAAGCAATTGTAGTTTGTGTCAAATCAAAATTTCGAAACATTTTGAGTGACATCATGCTGAACTGAAACTCTTAACCGAGAGTGAAGGTTCCCAGCCACAAAATAGAGTGGGGGGTCCATTTTTCAGAGTTCACAGATGGTATTCTATCTGTCCATTTTATGGTAACGCCTAATGTGTTTGTATGTTTTCAATCTTGAGGCGCTAAAAATATAACCTGTGATGGAGACACAAGGGAGGAAGTGGTTGAAAATGGAAACGCAAGGTGGGAACTGGGAGATGAGGGAGGAAGTGAGGAAGAAAAGCGCGGGGGGGGGGGGGGAATCCGAAATGGGGCACGAAAAAGGGCAAAATTAAAGCTAAAAGTGATTGATGGGCAAAATGGAGACAAGGTCCAACATTCAGGTGACTGAATGCAGGAAACGATGGAAAATGTGAGAGACGAGGCGGGAAGTTGGCCAAAATAGAAAGACTAGGCAAGAAATTTAGGAGGAACGGGGTCAAAATGGAGACACGACAGGAAATGGGCGAAAGAACAAAACAAAGTGGAGTATAAAGGGCCTAAATTGGGGTGTAATTTCAGATACCGGGTAAGTTGGGGAAAATGCAAACATGTCAAGAAGTGGGGAGGAGGCAAAAAGTCAAGACACACAAGACAAAAATTGGGGGGGGGAATAGGTACAGAGGACAGGACAAACTCAAGGCAATGCAGTAAATTGGGGGGGGGGAATAAAACTGAGAAGAAAGGCAGGAAATTGGATATGTAGGGGGGCTCCGATGGGAGCAATATGATCAGATTACAGCGCCTTGTCAGACCACAGTCGTCATACAGGTTACGTAATATCCATATACATCTGGATTTATTCTAGATAGTCATCTTAAGTCACTTGACGGCAACATTTGTGGAATTAAAAAAAATGGGGAAAAAAAACAACTCAGTGTACAGTGTGTGTTTGTGTGTCGGTGTTTGTTGAGAGAATGAACAGCGACGGTACAGTTGTAAAATTCCATCCGTTTTTTTTTTAAATTGTAAACAATCCATGGGAATTAAAGGGAATTTATGGGAAAATGACCAAACTTAAGGTTGGCTCTTATTTGGAAATTTAAATATAAATTGAGAAAGGAAGAGCTGAATCCTGACTAGAAGAAGCATATTTTGGATGTGATACATCACATGAAAGCAGCAGCTTGGCCAGAAAAGTTTCAGTCGCACGACGACACAAAAACTTAATTCTTCACAGTCCTAAACACTGCTTTACTGACGATTTGGTTTCTGCTTATGCTGTGAGTGTAGTGGGCAAGACTGGTTTATGTGTCAATTTTATTTCATGAAACCGTAACTGTGGATAGTGTGATAAACAAGGACTTTTCGGCAATGTATGTTTGTTTGCGATGATGTGAGGGAAATGGTTTTGGTTGACATTTACGAAGAACCAAGTGTTCTTTCCTGAAGCCCAATTCTTTTCCAATTTGCATTTGGATCTAAGAACGGCGCATCTATGTGAAAATAGCAGAAAAGTCACAGATATCAAAATCTTTGCCGAGATGCGGGGGAGGCCAGAGAATGGTCCCCCTTCTGCATGAAAGGGTTATGCAAAAATTCAGAGGCACGCTCGAGATTTTGCATTTTGAACGGGACTTTCTTTTGGTGGGGGGGGGGGGGGTATTTAAGTTCATTTCTGAATGGATTTGGCGGAGGGGTGAGTAATATTTAAGTCAATGTTTAGGCTTCTGTCCTGCAGACTTGATTGTGCAATAAAATATTTTAAACTACATATCCAAATAAATCACGGCCTTTATTTTTCTATTTTTTTAAATTAAAAATTAGATATTTACATTTATGCTTATTAATTTCCAAAATTCCCCATCTTAAGTTCCCATGGAAAATGACCAGAAATCTTGCACCGGTTTGCAACCCTAATGAACAGCGAAGACGACAGCTTTGAGCTGATCCATGTGGTCTCTACAGTGGTCTGCTTTCCCGGCCGGGTCCCTGCTAGCTATTCCCTCCAGACTGGCAGCGTGTGGCGAGTTAGTAACAGATTGAAAACCCAGCGCCACTCACACACTCACACTCGCACAAGAGTTCAAAAAGTGGTCCGAGGTTATACGCTGCTGTCGTCCAGCAGAGGCTCTTTCCCCTCGGCCCCACTGCCCTGCGGGCTGTGCGAGTGGCTTTGAGCCCCATTGCTGTGCTTCTTGTAGGCGCCGGGGCGGGCGCCGAGCCCCGTGTGCTCGGGGATGAACAGCGCCACCAGCAGGGAGAGCAGCACTGAGCAGGCGCCGAATAGGAAAGGAGGGCCCGGGATGATGGCGCTCTGGAAGGAAGGTTTGAGGGAGACCGCAGGAACGTGAGCCATGGGGACTGATTGCGTGTGCCGCTACAATGCGCTAAGTGGCAACCTTGGAGCTTGTGTCGCAGGCTGGTACCGTGCATACAAATGACATCGGCTGTGTCCAAATTCGCAGGCGGTCTTGGGAGGACCCTGCCTGTGAATTTGGACACAGCCGATGTTTGGCTGCTTTGTCAACCAAAGCAAATGCCCGAAAAGACATCGGAAGTCAGCTATTTAATTAGAAGGGGGCCTTTTTTTTAGCTTATGTTTCTTTGTTAACATCCCCCACGAATATTTGGAAAATTCAGCGCCCGAAGCCAGTTTGACTTAGCAACTTGAACTTTGGTAGGCGTGTCCATCATGAGTACACCCACAAAAGGAAGCCATGGTTCGGCTATTTCCGTGGACCCTTCAAAGAGTGTCATTTGTCTTCCCTGTTCGTACTCACCTCATCCGTGGGGTTAGCCATATTGGGTTTGCCGCCTTTCTCGGAGGCGTCTGTGTCGGTCAACTCCACGTGGAAAAGGTAAAAGACAAAGCCATAGAGAGCAGGACCCAGGCCGTTGCACAGGCCCCGGATCCCCGTGATCATGCCCTGGACCACGCCTGCAAGGACAAAAAAGGGAAATGGCGGGCGGCGGGTCAGCGCTTGCCGCGTTGTTCGCATAATGACTTGCAGACAAAAGGGGAGCTTGCTCGCCTTGTTGGTCCGGGTCGGCATTCCGGGACACAATGGCGCTGATGGCAGGGAACGTGATGCTGGACATGGCTGCTACGGCGCCAGCGGCCCACATCATCCTGCAACACAGGAGGATTATACCGTGACATCAGCTAACTAAACAATTCATTGGGTCATCCCAGCACGATCACAACTACGGCGAATTCATAGATCGATGGTTAAATGCAGAGGCCATTTGAGCTTTGTTGCTCACCAACACAGCAGCACCTATGAAGATAAATTTACCATGGCCCCTGATAGAGAACCTGAAATGGCCTCTGGTAGATAAAACCGCTGGTCTCGGGTTCATGAAAAAAATACATCTGCTGATTTAGTCAATGTCTCCCATTGGTGGCGAAAGGTGGAACTACAATAACAATGGGAAGCTGACGCTTCAAAACAACACTTAAAACGAACATTTTTTGGGGGAAAAATTAAAATACAACCAGATCTGCCCTTATTATTGAGTCGAAATGTCGGTCGGGTGCTACTGCATCGCAGCATGCCATTATTCTTGGATCTGAACCCAACGAATAGCTTTGAAAACCAGAAAAACATGTAGGGGCTGCTGTTGACGCTTACTGACCAGGGCTGCGAGCCAAAGCCGTACCAGGCCAGCTGGAGGATCTGGAAGCCGAGGCCCAGCAGGATGGTATTCTTGTTCCCGATGGATCGCATCAGGATGCCCAGCACTACCGTCTAAATGTCACACACACACACACGCACACGCACCGAAGCCGTGAGCACGCCTCTGACTAGACTCTCATTAATAGTAATAGTAATAACCCGATTACCTGAGCTAATATGGAGAGGATCCCCACTACGGCGATGAAGGCGGCCACCGTCTCCGACGAGAAGCGGATGACCTGATGAGTGTTTGGATAAAAGAGGTTAGAGGTCAGAGTGTGCTTTATTAACTTCATCAAGAACAGTCAGTAGCTTCAACTTGTCTATTTGTACAGTTAGCCCACACGCGCTACCATTTGTCACACTTGTAGAGGCCACGCAAGGAACTCAATGCCAAGTGTCTCGGACTGGATCGACCAGTTTGATAGGACACCATTTACATAATGTAAGTGACTCCCAGTAACCCAGGAGCATGAGTGTCTACATACAAGATGCATGTTGATGTTTTATGATCCTCTCTTTTTTAGGTTGCTGTTGCTACTTGATGCGCATCAACACGCACAAATCAACATAAAGGGGGGACCGGTTTTCAATCATGTACAGATTTTTGCTATTCACGACAGGGCTCGGCCCTCATCCCCATAGTACTAAATATATTGTATGTATGACTATTAAGAATGTTAAAACATTGCCTGTACAGTAAAACAAAAGGGGGCGGGGGGGTCCATGATGGCAACTGTGTCGACGAAAACAATTATTTCTATTTCGAAGGGGAGTGGGGGGAGGGAATGCAATTTAGAACAACCTAAAAACAATAAGCGTCATCTGATCGGCCTGTATTGGCGTTTCTAAGCGACAATCAAGAATCACGCCCAATGATGTCATCAATTGAGCGTCAAAGAGTTTTACCTGTCTAAGATAGAGGAAGAAGCTTGAGTACTGGCCCGCCTCAGGGAGGTAGGAGAGAAACACTGTGATGCAGATGAGCAGCACCGTCGAATCCTGGCCCACTTTGCGCAAAGACTGCGAGGTGATAACGTCAACAATAACATAGACATGTTTTAATACTACTGGAAAAAAAACCCCACACATAAGGTCTTGTGGGCAATAGGAGATGTGTGGCAGCCATTCTAATCCATTATTTTATCTGCGCATGTTTTAATACTACTGAAAAGAAAAAAAAACCCACACATAAGGTCACATAAGGTCTTGTGGGCAATAGGTGTGTGGCAGCCATTCTAATCCATTATTTTATCTGCTTCCTTGCCAATCATCAGTCGATGTTAAACTGCGTTGACATCCACGTCGAGTCATCCCTGTGTTTTATTCATTTATTTAAAAACCGTGTCTGCTAATCTTTTTTTGAGCATTAAAAATGACAAGCACAGCCGAAGGGGCCGACTCACCGCGAAGGGATCAGCCTGTTCCCAAGAGATGGGCGCACCCCACGACGCCGGCCTCATCTTCTCGGGAAGTGACTCGGGCACGGCCACCAGGATGAAGCAGATGTCCAGCAGCGCGATGGCCGTGGCCAAGATCACCACCAGGGTGTCGCCGTAGGCCACTGACAGGTAGGCGCCAATGGCCGGGCTTGTGACCAGGCTGGCCGCAAACGTGGCTGACACCTGACGGGGAAGAGGGTGTGGCAAAAAAATTGCCGTTTGGTGGCCAGAGTAGTTTGTGAGCCACAGTCTTAACTAGGGTTGCAGAAAGCTGCTTGTTTAGTCCCTTGGTTTCAAGACAACAATAGTCTTCCACTCATAATGACATCATGAACAGCTTACCAGACACTTAGCAACTTAAACACCTTTGCTTTGGTACTTCTAACTTGTACTGGTACCATATACTTGTGTTTCATTCAAGCTAATTTACCCAATTTACATTAAAAAAAAAAAAATCTCAAGGCACAGGTCACTAACAAAACAACAATGTAAAGTCAGGATAATGAACGGTAGGTATTTTTATATACACACTTTTCCGACAATCTCTTTTGAACAAGATTTTGATCAAACACGCTCGTGTGGTGCATTCGGGTCCATCTGTTTGTGCCACTACTAGTTTTAGTTTGGCAGGTTTGCGTGTCCTGTTTTTGAGACGGAGTTGACTGACTGGCTTTTGCACCTTGGGCAAAAGGGAGATTGTTGTAATGGGATCGCATTGGATTTCCTCACCAAGCCGTACGCCGTGCTCCTCTCATGCTCCTGCGTGATGTCGGCGACGTACGCAAAGATGACAGAGAAAGTGACTGCGAAGACCCCGGACATGGAGATGACAGCAAAGTACCACCTGGAGAAGGAGAGGAAAATCCGGGTCAGAGCAAGATCGGTGTCCGGCTGTGCCAGCTCACATTTTCATTCACTCGCTCACCATGGGCTGATCTTCATCAGCGGGATGGGTGCGCACGTGAAGAAGACCGTGAGCAGCAGGAAGGATTTGCGGCCCCAAACGTCCGACAAGGCCCCGATGAGGGGGGCGCTGAGAAATGACAGCAAGCCCTGCGGATGGGGAAACATGGAAAATCAAATAGATGAAGCATGAAGAAAAAGTAAACAAATGGACACGAGAGAGTTTCTGCAACATTTTTGTGCATTTCATTACATTCGTATGTAACAGTTGAAAATTTATTGTCGAAGGGGCTTGATTTTCTTCAGATATTTTATTTCTCTGTAACAAGATCTACCCATCTATCTAATATTTGTGACAAGTCGTAACATGTATTTTTCAACTATCGTTTTTCAGATTTTTAATTTTAACCTTGGACATTTTTGACTCTATTATTTGTGTATTTTTCAACTAATATGTCAACCAATCAACTGATATTTTTGCCAGTTATTTTCATATTATTTTCTGATATTTTTCTGTAAGAATAGTGTATTATGTTCCAAAATGTTTGGCTGATACTTTTGGTCTATATTTTGTCGCATACATTTTTGCCATTTTTAAAACACCGTATTTTAGACAACCCAAGTGTTCGTGGATGACTTGGGCCACTTTAGCAATGGCGACAATACTGACTATTATGCTCACTATAATGGTGATATGACATTTTCATCGTGCGTATCTCTCGTCTCGACAAATCCTACCTTGACGCCATGGATGAGGCCATTCATCAGGAAGGTGTGGTGGGGAAACGTCTGGTGCAGTACCTACAGAACAACACGCAGATAACACGGTGTAATGCTGGAGATTGTTGTGCTGCACAAATACAATCACGATACATATGAAGGACGCAAAGAGGAAAGGTGGAGGGGAAAGTGGAGTTCAAATCAATGGCGGCGCAGTTCAGAGTCCACACGTTGTTACGTGCGCACATAGTTAGCTTTGCTTCATCTGGCTCTCAGGCCAACAACTCAAGGCCTGTGCAAGTAGAATGGGTTGAAAGCATTAAAAAAGATGAAAATACATGCGGCGTTTACCGTGAGCATGGGGGTAGTGAGGAGACCCCACGCAAAAAACTCCAGGAAGATGACCACCACGGCATGGTAGACGCTGGGCTCACCGATTCCCTGTGGCTGCACAGAAAACACATGATCTTTAAATCGGACAGGAGGTGGCAAAGTGAAGCGTCTTCACCAGATTACTGAATCCAGTAATGCGCGGACAACAAACGAGAACTTTATTCATCATAGACACGGCACTGTGCCGGAATACGGCATACGACTGGGCTCGTTGAAGCTAATGTAGGAAACGGTGAGTGATATTTATCATCGTTTGTTTTTATAATGTCTGTCCTTCAAAATATGTCTTCACATGACAATGGTGACTAAAAAGTTTTGGGCTCGCTGTTTTAATAAAAAACTAAAAATATATGTATATTGTGCATTGTTGAAATCAATTCCCCAAATATTTGATAGTGACAGCACTAACATATTAGTGGGACAGTAGTTTTATTTCACAACTTTTTGGACTTTTGCCTTACAGTTAAAACATACTTTAAAAAACTCTTGCCCGACCAGTTTGTGATGGGGTTTATCCATTTGCAAACAGAACGATATTACAAAACATACACTTAAAGACACTCGCAGCCATTCAACTCGCCTGTGTGCACGTCGCCAATGTGACAACAACGCCTCCATCCATGCACACAATGTGTGACAGCCTCCTGTCGATGGATGTTGCAGCATCCACATGAAATAATAATGGGCTGCTTTGCTATTCACGAGCGCACGGGTGATAATGGAGGCTTCGACAGTCGGCACAATGGCCGTTATTGGAAGCGAGGGCCCCACTGGAATGGAGCCACATCTTTTCAGTTAAATGCTCACCACAGGTCCCGAGAAAGAAGCTTTCATAACCAAACCCAAACTCGCTGTCACATTATTCGGACCACTCACAGACTGGTCGTTGGAGACTTCAATGTTACTCCTCTATCGGCTTCACAAAACAACTCGACAACTCCAGTATGTTAGATGCCATCGTAAAACGAGGTCTTGTAAATTGGAAAATACTTTTTTATTTAGTCATCGATGATCGAACTAATACAGGTTTTAAATACAACACTTTGTTACAGCAGCGGTTATCGTTCAAGTGCTATATGAATTGGGTTGAGTTGTTTTAACTATGACATACACATTTTCAGAGGCAATGCTCAAGCTAAACCTGTTCTTAATAACTTCTATTGAAATGATTCATGACTTGGCGACAATTGCACTCCAACATGTTTTTAAAGGTAAGTCAATCCCAAGTGTAGCTGCTTTTAACTCGAGGTTAAAAAAAAATGCTGCCCCCCCCCATACCCATGATTCAGGTCTTTTAAAGCATTTTTTAAAATCCATTTTTCCATAACTTGTTCTTGCGCTGTAGTCCAACATGTTTTTAAAGGTAAGTCAATCCCAAGTGTAGATGCTTTTAACTCGAGTTTAAAAACTATGCTGCCCCCCATACCCATGATTCAGGTCTTTTAAAGCATTTTTTAAAATCCATTTTTCCATAACTTGTTCTTGCGCTGTAGGTTCGTTTTTAAATCGTTTTAGAAGATACTTTTTATTTCTGTACTTTTGCTTTTATGTCTTGTAACTTTTGTTTGTAAATATTTTTTAAAATGTTGTACATTTAATGATGTTAAGCACATTGAGTTACCTGGAGTATGACATACGCTATATATGTGAAGATTCGTTTTTAAGTCGTTTTAGAAGATACTTTTTGTACTTTTGCTTTTATATCTTGTAACTTTTGTTTGTAAATAATTTTTAAAATGTTGTACATTTAATGATGTTAAGCACATTGAGTTGCCTGGAGTATGAGATACGCTATATATGTGAAGCCGCCTTGTTTTGAACATTTATATAACTATGTACACATCAGATCGGTAAAAGTAGCATACGTGTTTTGACAGCCGACGTGCTAACTAAGCAAACAGGTAAAAACGGTGAGCTCCGTTGTGCCATGTGTGCGGCATCTTGTCTATAATGCTTTTATTTAGTAATTTATAGGTTACATCTGAATATTCAAAGCGGTAGATACAAATCGGTCACGACGAGAGCCGACGTACTAACTAAGCAAACAGGTAAAAACGGTGAGCTCCGTTGTGCCGTGTGTGCGACGTCTTGTCTATAATGTTTTTATTTAGTAATTCATAGGTTACAAATTTCATCTGTATTCAAAGCGGTAGATACAAATCGGTCACGACGAGTCGCGGAACTTGACGTCAGCTAACTAGCTTAGATTAGCGTCTCCCATCACTCTCGCTGGTGGTCAAATTTGGGCGAGCTAGACATTACCAACGTTGGATTGCTCGCTTTTTTTTGGGGGGGTGGGGGGAAGCACCGAGAGCTAGCGTACGTGAGCTAATGATTTGCTTCGGTTTAAGGTTGGGAAAGTCCCGACAAGAGCCGAGTTGACGTGTGAAACCAACAGCCAACATACATCGCTAGGCCCGCGAGCTAACCATTAGCCGCCTAGCCGTGGCTGCACAGTGCCTGTCTAACGGTTAACATTAACCCCCTAACACAAATTCAACACACAAACGCGGCTACAATCACATGTGTTATTTTAAAAAAAAAAGCTAAACAATTTTGGACAGCGACTTACATTTCGAGAAATAAATAAATATTTCACTCACACTCCCTCCATCTTTTATGATAATTTTCTTGGCCAGAAGAATGCTGCGGTTGAGCCGCTTCTTCTTCTTTTTCTCCCCCGTCATTGTTCACTGCTGTCCATCCTCGGTGGTCAGCGGGTCATTGTGGTGGCGCCTCAATAACAAAACAAGTCTCTGAGGCCGATGGCTACGCTCATTACACCCAGAATAAAACAGATAGCAGCGAGCTAACGAATGAGATGATTCCTCAACTCCACCATAGCGACACCACCTCGCTTCGAGCACTCTTCCGGAACCAAACATGGCCCCACCCCCTGAATCCATGCATTCGAGGCCGACGATTGGTCAATACGGCGAGCCGGCTTCAGATTGGTCGAGTAGAAATCAGTCGGTTCAGAATCAGAGGACAGAGCAGTTCATGGCGGGTTCGTGACGCAACGGAAATAGCCAAAAACGGTAAATATGCTTACCCTCCGCCCCCTTGCCTTAGTATGAGTTTTGATGCGTATTTGTGGAGTAAAAACAATAAAGCAACACATTTACGATAATGTGGAAATTCAGTAAATGATGAGAGGAGACAAAGGAGAGTCACATATTACCCAAAAGTGACGGTTTTCAAAGACTGTTTTATGCCTGCAACTTAAATGAGAATTACAAATCCTTTAACTTTGTATTTTATTTATTTGTGGGATTTACATTGGCATATAGTCTTAATGTAACTTGTTTAATTTTTACAGAATTTATCGTACCCTTTCTGAACCCCTGCAATTTTTTACAGGATTTACACCAAACCTGTATTAACCACTTTTTGATATATTGCTTTCTTTGAAAGTCAATTATGTGTTGATTTACATTTTTACCATTCTAGGACGCAAATAAGAAAATGGTCAGTTTATTTCAAGGAACAGGTCAGAAGTAGTTAGCTTGCCATAGATGCTACCTTTTGAAGATGTACAGGCATGCATATATGGAAGGAAAAATGTTAAGACGAGGAAATGTCAGTCTAAAAGGTAACAATAGGAAAATTGGATCAGTCAATGCACTACAACAAAACAGCAGCTGGAAATACTATGTACAGTACTAGAACTGTTATTTTTGTACAGTAAAAAAAAAGTTTTGCTCATACAATCCATATATCATCCTTGTGGATGTAATCCATATTTAGTACCTTGACAAAACAGTAAAATGACAATAGATTGGGTCGGTCTCAAACGGGAGCTGATGTCGTCTGACGGGCATGCTAAAATTGATGAAAAAAAAATACATGCAAATGTTTATTAATTTGTGGGTCAAATCTTTGTGTCTTTTCAGAATGGCATGGCGGATTGCATCAGATGCTCTGGCGGTGCTGCATATGGACACCGGGACATAGGTTTGCCACCTTGAAAGTGAACTATTGTGGCGAGATACGTTGTATTGATTATCAGTGTTTCCATTGCAACACTGGCAGACAAAAGTGCACACCACAACAAGGGTGGTGTTAACTGACTGTCGCGTCTTCCTCCTCCCTCTCCTCTTCATCAATATAAGGAATTTCCAGGTTGTCAAAGCTCCTGCTCAACGCTTGTTTGTCATCCACGGTGGAAGAGTTGGATGCGGCGAAGCACTCGGGCTTCATGACGTCTTCTGGCACGTGTCTGACTTGGCCTGTTGAGTCCACTGCCGGTGGCATGCTTGCCTTTGCTCCAAACACAATACATAAAAGATGTTACACACCTCTACCTTACAGTTCATGTGAAGTGGATGCACACAACACTGTGGAGCGACTACACATCAGTCTAGTGGAATGCTACATAACATCCTAAACAGTTTTTCAGATGAATGAAAGAGAGTGCTTTAAAAAAAAATAAAAATAAAAAAAGAAGTTGGACAGGAAAACACACTCAATACGCAAAATTTATGATACAGAAATGCCCAATTTAAATATTGTATAGGAGTATTTACGACACGTCATGAAATACACTTAAAACAAGACAAACACAGAATATATTGAGAGAGAAAGCAAGAGAATGGAAAACACAAATACTGAACAGTGTGATAATAACTTTTTTTGATTAGTTAAGCTGCGGTCCAACCCCATCCCCTTGCCGCCCCCTGAAGCAATGTGTCCCAGTTGTGTGAGAATGTGTGAGAAAAAAATAAATAAACTGAAAAAAAATCAACATTTTCAGTTCCAAGAGGCCAAGAGGAAGGTTAGACCACCTTACCACCTTACTAACCTTCTGAGTCCAGACTGCCGAGGCGTTCATCCAAACTCTCCGTGCTCATGGACGACGACGAGTCCAGGATCTCATTGTCCGAGTTCTCCTGCTCCAGATCGGGTAATGTGCAGGCCAGGTCCAACCTAGCGAGGGGTTACACAAAGGCTTAAATACCCACAAACAGAGTAAACCAAACAATGCACATGAAGCCATCGGCTTTTACTTTTCCTGCTTGATGGACTTGATTCTTTCAATGAGAGTCCGCTCATCTGAATCAGTCTGGTCGGGAATTTCCAGTTCAGATGGTTTTTCCACAATCTGCAGAGAGACAAGAGAAAAGCCATACATTACGTGACGAGTCTCAATAGGTGCATAAGTGAATAAGCGGCTTAAAGCTCTTTGGGCAGTCACTGTATGATATAGATACTATGGTATTTTTATATATTTATCTGTAATATTTTAAGCATTATTGCTTTAGCTGTCATTAAATTGTGATGGTGTACCTAATGTGCTTAATGTCAAACTTTAGTTTGTTTCCTTTTTTTTCTTTAAATATTAGTATACTTTTGGTTGATATTTTTCTTTTTTGTATTTCTTGTGTGTATTTTTTCTGTAATGTTATTGAGCTACCGGTACTTTTAATATTGTGTATTATTATTATTATTTTTATTATTATTATTACCGTGTTTTGTCTCTTCAGCTTGAGTTGATTGACAGCCAAAGCCTCAGCATACTCCAGCTCCTGGATGTTCTGCAGCTTCTCCTTGTAGCGCCTGAACTGCTCCGAGATGAGGATTTCCACGCACCTGAACACGCACATGCAAACACGCACGTCAAGGCGCAACCCAAGCACTTGTGATTCTTGTGATTGTGACTCACGTGGTCGTCTTGGCCACGTCCTTCATGCCGAGGAAGGGGTCGTCGGAATTGGGGGAGCGCAGGATGCATGGGGCGAAGACGATGGCGAGGGAGCTTGGCGTCATCTTGTTGTAATTTTCCTCATTGGCAACCCTGGAAAACAAACACACAACTTGTACGCACGTTTGGTGCAGAAATCTGCGATTGATTGATCACGTCGACCTACACGTGGACGCTACAAGTCTCGGACAACATTTACACAAATTCAGCGTTGGAAAAAAAGATCGAAGGCACACACGTCCGCACTGGCTTCCTCGTGACACAAAGCCGACCAGCATGTCTCAGATATTTTCTGGCGTTTCAAACGCTAATGTCGACAATTTAAAATGATGCTCGTAACAGCTGAATAAAATGTCTTTTTACCGGACAAGGTGGAAGATGAGCCGCTCCAACGTGTTATAATTGGCGAGGGGAAGTTCATCCACCTTTTGGTACACTGCCCGTATTCTCTCAGCCCTCTCTGGAAACTCTGCAAACAAAGAAGCGAAAGGGTCAATGAACTTCCAGAACATCAGAGATGGGGCTGAACGATTTCAGGAAAAGATGGTCACCATTGCACATTCATACGGACTCACCCACAGCATGCAGGAAGTCACTGTAGAGAGAGAAAGTCATGAGCGGGTCAGGAAGCTCTCTGAGCCAACGTTTCACCAGGCCTGTGATGGTGTGGATGGGGTAGTTCTCCAGATTGGCCGCCTCGGGATCTAATGCGAGAAAAAGAGTGCGCGTCACCAAAAGTTGAGACTTTCTCTCAAGAAGCACCAAAGGTACCGGTACATTCTCCACAAGTACTTTTTTTCGTGATGCCATCAAAAGAGGGTCAACAGCAGCTGGGGTTAACATGCAGCCATGTATTCCGATTAGAAGGAAATGGAATGAAAATGCTCCATATAAACACCTCAATTGGAATAAAAAAAAATTCACACGGGTGGTACATTCCTTTTGCTAATCCAAACATGCTCTTGAAAATCAAAGTTTACGCACTTTAAAATGGTACTGTCCTTTGATGGTAGAACTTGTTTTAAACTACTTAACCCTAACCCTAACTTGCATTTTTAAAATTTTCTAGAACATTTTGATGCAATTTTCATCTGATGTGTATTTCTAATCAAATGTGTGTTATTGTCGAGAGAACAATTGAAGATATTTCCTTTTATTTTGAGCATTATAGCTTTGGCTCTTGTTAGTGTGTCAGATGTTTTAGCATGTGCAACTACCACAACCAAATCACTGAGTTCATGAAATTTCTATGATAGTGACATTTTGACCCAGGAGTGAATTTGGAATTTGGAATGCATTTTTTTCCGAAAAATGTTATTCCAAATGCATTATTATTGTGATACAGTATATCAAGCTATGTGTAATGAAATTTCTATGATCGTGACATTTTGACCCAGGAGTGAATTTGGAATGTATTTTCTTCCGAAAAATGTTATTCCAAATACATTATTATTGTGATACAGTATATCAAGCTATGTGTAATTGTGCGTCGATCTAGCGCAACTTACTCATCTCCATGATTTGATGGAGTTCCCGGGCACGGCACGCGGAGCCCGACTTGCGATAGATGCCCTCGGTGTAGAGGCCGTTCATCTCCACGTGCATCAGCAGCAGCTCCACCACCTTGGGCACGGGGTTGGCCTTGCTGGTCAGGACGCAAACGTGGACCCCGAAGTGAAGGCCACCGGGTACGCTGTCATCCTGTCACAAAGAAATATGACATCAGTTGTGTGTGTGCACGCGCATGTGCGTGTATATTTTTGTTTTGAGCACTTCCTGAAGGCCTCGGTTTCTTACCTGCCGGGCACAGCGTGTTGAGCAGTCAGTGATGATTTTGGTCAAGCATTTCTTGTGACATATTAACTTGCAGGCTGCAAGACAAACACGAGTCAGTCACACACAATTTGAAAAACACTGATCGAACGTATTAACTGGATGAAAAAAATTGTTTCAACATTTTGAACATTCTTTACTGTCAGCACTAAGTGTTAAATGGATATCAGCCACTATACAAAATTACATAAAATCGTGACAACATTTGAGTCAAACATTTATGTATGTCATTCATAATATTTTTTTAGATATATTTCCTCAACTTATTTGTCAATTTTTTTTTCCGTCCCCGTGTAAACGTACCGCTGCACATGTAGGCTTTCTCCATTCCCCAGATGTAGGAGCCGCACAGGTCACATGACTGCATGATGTTCACTTGGTAGGTGCTGAAGCGGTGATCAAGTGGACCATCAGGCTGCCGCAACAAAAACAAAATATTTAGCAAGTTTTCATGCACGTACTTTATTTTAACTCCTGCAGTAAAATCTGTAAGAATTTACACAGTCGACTTACACATTTGTCCTTTTTCCTTCTCTTCTTTGTCGTCTTGGCAGCCTGAAGGAAGCCAGAGTGTTTTCTTATCGTATTCGGCATAACACATTTAAATGCATAATACGACAGCAAAAGTGACCTTGACCGGCTCCGAGTCCATCCTCTTGATCTCGCCCCTTATGAAGCCGTCCAGCATGGACTGAAACAAGTTGATCACAAGCGACACCTCGCTCTTATTCTTCGAGCCGGCAAGAGAGCTGACTTTGTTTTGGTAGCCTTTCATTAGATCTTTGTAGCCGATCTGAGGCTTCTGTGGAGTGCATACAGAGCATTAAATGAAGAAAAACTTCAGAGTCTCCATGTATATAGTACAGGTAGAGTATGGACATGTGGTGCACTGACCTGCACAGAGAACATGCCTTTAATGGTCTCTCTGAACTGCATGGTGGCCGTGAGGAAGATGCTCTCTGTTGGTGACAGCTCTTTGATTCGTGTTCGCAAGTCATTCACCTGAGTAAGAAAAGGCAGAGAAGAGAAAGTGCACACATTTACGGTATAAAATGATTCAGTTATAAGAGCTGATTGGGGAAAAATAATAATTTCAAAAGATAACACTTGCCCACAAGATTGGAACATTTGTGTTTTCTTTGACGATTTTTTTTTTTTTTACCATACTTTGACCATAAAAGGTGTTTTCCTCACTTGGTTGCCGAGAAATTCGTCCAGGTTGCGCAGCTCTTTGGGGTCTTGGATCTCACGGTCCAGTGAGACGTTCCACCGCAGGGCCCGTGTGGCCCGGCTGATTTTGATGGTTGGGTTGCGAACCACACGCCCGGAGTTCTGCTCGGGCATCTTGTAGGAGTGGGGCTTGTAGCTGGGCAAGGTCACTACAGGGAAACAAACACATTTAAGTTGTTTAAATGTCACGGAATATTGAATTTTTATCTGCTACAATCTTAAATCTACACCAAAACCCAAATACTGTTACTGTCATATATTGTAAGGGCACTGTACGAATGTCCCAATATATAATATTGGGATATACTGTACGTATAGCATGTTAACAACATAAATGATTGCGATATTAGTTGTATGGTAATCCACTGGCATTGAAATATGATACTGTTGTCATGCTATCTGTTATGACCATATGTGTATAAATTCAACAAATACCAATATTGCAATACATTATCTTTTCCAATAGACTATCAATACACCAGCACCAAGTATCAGTATTGTGATGTGTCCTATCATTACCCCGATCGATTGATGGACTAGAATTGATATCTTGTCCCACTCCAACAACAGGTCATGCTATCTGTTATGACCCAGTGTATAAACTCAACAAATACCAATATTGCGATACATTACCTTTTCCAATAGACTATCAATACACCAGCACCAAGCATCAGTATTGTGATGTGTCCGATCATTACCCCGATCGATTGACGGACTAGAATTGATATCTTGTCCCACTCCAACAACACTTCTGCGTCTAGTTAGTTACTGGCCACCAGATGGAAGCATTATAAAATCACACTTCTGCTTATCCTGCCTTCAGCAAGCCATCTCGATTTGAGCTTACAAACACTTACCAGCTTTATCTTCCGAGGGAGTGTCATTGTTGGTGGACACCTTAGGCGCCCGCTTGCGCAGGAATCTACTAAGAAACCAAATTCTGTGGCAAAAACAATTTTCATTCAGCAACATGTTTCAATTGACACAAACAAGTGGGTGGATGTTGAGGGTGGGGTTGTACTTCTCAGGGGTGGTGAGTTGCGATTGGTTGGTTCGTTGTAATCCTGAGTCCTCATTGGAGCTCCTGGCAGGAAGGCTGTACCTGGACCCGTCAGGCTCTGTGGGGATCTGTGTTGGATGCAAGCGTGTCAATGGTTTAAAAAAAAATAATAAATTAAATCAGACGGAAAAAAAAAGTCCTCCCAGCCCATCTCCTGCAGTTCTCCCACCACCACACCATTTACATGGCATTTAAAGACCTTCACCCTGAAATGCATTGTCATGCAAAACTGCACCATGTGTTATGGACACCAGCCTTTTTTTTTGACATACTCATGCGTGTGCACAAACACACACACACACACACACACACATGACATACTCATGCGTGTGCACAAACACCCACACACACACAAAAAGGCTTTTTTTTAGGTAATTTTTTAGATTGTAAGCAACTTGTTGGCTTCAACTGTTGATACTGTATCAACCTGGATTGTATCATTTTATATGAGTTTATAATTAACATAAGTAAGATTATCTCAAAATAAAAAATGAGAATACAATAAAGGAAAAAAAATGAAAGCAAAATAATACAATATTTTTTATAGAATTAACAATAAATTTACATGATTTTGAAAAAATAAACTAAAAAAAAAAAAAAATGGAAAATTATGAGTTGTCGAGCAGCGCGGTCCGAGTGGTTTGCATGGCTGCCTCACAGTCGAATCTCAGCACAGGCCCTTCTGTGTGGACTTTGTAGGTTTATGTATTGGTTACTTGCCAAATGATGGCAAATGATGTACCCAATTCAAGAACGCACCTAATGCACAAGTCAGAATGTTGAGGGTCTTTCTCAATGAATCAGAAACAAGCTGTAGAAACGGAAAGAAGCGTTCCCCTTTCTTTCTATAAGCAAGAGCGGATTCTTATGCTCATCGACAAGTCCCACAACATTGCAGCCATTCATCTTTTTTTGGGGAACATGTACATGCAAGTCGTGCAATGCGCAGCACCCAAATGAAAGAAAAATACAATATTTTTGATAGAATTAACAATAAATTTACATGATTTTGAGAAAAAATAAACTAAAAAAAAAAAAAATTTTAAATTATGAGTTGTAGAGCAGCGCGGTCCGAGTGGTTTGCATGGCTGCCTCACAGTCGAATCTCAGCACAGGCCCTTCTGTGTGGACTTTGTAGGTTCATGTATTGGTTACTTGGCAAATGATGTACCCAATTCAAGAACGCACCTAATGCACAAGTCAGAATGTTGAGGGTCTTTCTCAATGAATCAGAAACAAGCTGTAGAAACGGAAAGAAGCGTTCCCCTTTCTTTCTATAAGCAAGAGCGGATTCTTATGCTCATCGACAAGTCCCACAACATTGCAGCCATTCATCTTTTTTTGGGGAACATGTACATGCAAGTCGTGCAATGCGCAGCACCCTTCTCTGCTTTGTACCTTGACCTGAGATTTGAGGGCACGGACATCCACACTACTGGCTGAAGTCTTCAGGGTAGACGCGCGTGGGCTGAAGGGGGGGAGTGGAAAGCTCCAGTACTCGCTCTCCTTGGAGCCGGCAAAGTTAATCATCAAGCCGCTGCGAGCGTAGGCTAAGCGGCGCTTGCGCTTGGGATTTTTCCGCAAGCGTACCCTGACCTGACAGGGGGCCAGGGAGATTGATGAAGCATGTGTCCTCAAGAGCTTGTGGGGCTTCATATATGAGCAGCCTCCATTTGTGTGTCAAGTACAAATAAAAATGCAAAACAATGTTTCTAAAATGTTTGTCGTGTTACCTCGCTAGCAGATGGTGAGCTGTCGGAGCCAGATGAGCTGATCCTGGACAGTTCATCAGCGGACATGGACTTCCCCCTGTCCCTGTGGCGGTTGGGAGTATGATTGGAATTAAAACGTGTGACTTCAGGTGAAGTGCATACGTACCTGTCTTGTGTGTGCAAAAGCTACAACATTCCTTTTGCAGTTATTAAAAGTAAATAAATAACCCCACAACAACAAAAAATATTCCTAAAACATTCCTAAAAAGTTATCAGTCCTTCTCATGACTACAGGTGAGGTAAGGCCACATCCGGCTAGATTGTGCAAAATACCTGTCTTGTGTGTGCAAAAGCTACAACAACATTCCTTTTGCAGTTATTAAAAATAAATAAATAAATAAATAAAACCCCGACAACAACAAAAAATATTCCTAAAACATCCCTAAAAAGTTATCAGTCCTTCTCATGACTACGGGTGAGGTAAGGCCACATCCGGCTAGATTGTGCAAAGACTAACAACATCCATTCTGTCTGTATTTCTATCCCAAATGTATAAGTAGGTCTGGGGTGTTCAGGCATCCAATGTTATGTATTGTGACCTCAAATAAAATACCTTGCATGTCTAGTCTTTAGAAAAGCTAAAATCCACATACGTTCTCCATTCTTAAAGTGACTTTGGATGAGGAACAGCACTAATCCAGGTAGGTGCATATATCATCGACTTGTCTACACTTACCGGAAGTCATCTCTGCGCTTGCCTTGCCGCCTGCTCACCTCCGGACTCGATTCGTCGCTCATTCTCTCCCGCCACCTCTCGGCCTTCTCCTTAAAGTCGCCTGTGTCTTTGTAGCGCTGGAGGGAGCTGCTCTTAGGGGAGTCAGCGGTACCAGTCGTGTCATCGCTACCCACTCTGGGGTCCAAAGGCAGGGACAGGGGCCGGTTGAGGGATGGCGGAGAACCGTGACCACCTCGTCTCTCCCTGCTTGCAGTGGACTGACCCATGACAGTGTCAGCCTGCTCACTTCTGTTAGGGCTCACCTCCACTTTTTGCTGCCGACGTAGACCTTTTCTTGATGGGCTGCGTGGTAGTATACGTTTTGGTGATCTACTCCCATTCATTACATTTTTTGTTTGGATAATACAAAAAAAAATATATAAAAGCACCTACTTAGTTCTGGCGGGTCGAACTTCTGTTGAATTCTTTTCACTGCTTGTTTTGTGCTCTTTCTGCGACCTCTTGAGTGAAGCCCGCCACGCCGTCTGGATCACTGAGGCAGCTTTACTTCGGTTCTCGTGAAACTCACGCCAATTCCTCTGGAATGATACAATGAAACTATATGCTCGGCCGCAGTTTTCTCTTACGTCGTTACAAGGTCATCAAGATGCTGGACGGGGAAGTTAAGGTGCACTCAGTCCCTACGTCTCCTAACATCCAAACTTGACAGTGAGAGGTGAAGTGATACCCGTGTATCGTGTGTGAATCCTACCTGTATAATGAGTGAGGCATCTCTCTTCTGCAGGAAGTGCATCCTTATCAGACATGCACGGAACCAGCGCTGCAGGACGACGATGTGACGCCTCACTTCCTTGTTCAGGGTGTCCTGCAGCAGCTGCCTCTCCTTTTCTTTAAGGAACACCTACAGTACAATAATAGTAAGGAATAGTAACTGCAAATGATGTTTTGCCCGTTAATTATATCTGATCTTACTTTGGTTTTTCCTATTTGGTAGGTGCTCTGATCCAAGTCCATGCTGATGAAGAGCTTAGTGATGTGTTCCGGGGACTCGGTGGACTCTTTTGGAAGCAACATTCGGAATTTTTCAACAAATTCCTGTCAGCGAAACACAAGACATTAGCTCTCTAATGTACTGTAAAGCAGACATAATAGCCACGAACGAGCACCTTAAAAGTGTATTTGGCATTGTAGCCAGATTTCTGTACTTGAATCATCTCCAAGAGGCCTGTGTAGCGAATCTGCTGGCGCACAAGCTCATCGTCCAAGTGAAATTCTTTCTGCAAAAAAAACAAAAAAAAAACTAAATGAAAGCTGCAAGAAGTTAAAAATAGGCCCTACATTGTTCATGCCGAATCCATGAAATGTTGATCAAACTTTGACGTCCTGATGGCGATTAGATGGCATAGGCAAACACGCTTTGGAATTTCACCCATATGTGTAGTATACCTGCTTATGATTGAGGCTCATTTTGGGCAAATTCCCTTGCTGGAGTATGAGCTGGAATGTGCACAAAATAGATGACTTTCCGTTAAATTTTGGTTATGGGTCTTTAAAGGGGAAGTGAAGTCAAAAATTGCCTTGGTAAAAATCAAAATAGCTTCCCGTTTTTATCCGTCACAGAGGTTTGCCATTTTGCCACTTGCTGTTGACTAAAATGACATCACAGTCGGTCAGGGCTCGAGTAATAACAAATCACGACTCACCTGTTTTCTGGGTTTGGTCATGTGATGTTCGCAAGCACTGAGGCGGTGTGATGTCATTTTCAGACTAGAGTAATTGGCAAAATGGCTGCCCCCCGAGATGGATAAAAGTGGTCGGATTTGGCTGCTTAATTCATATTCCATAAACGCAATATTAATCAGAATACCGTGTTTGGACTCGTGGAGACGCCAAGAACATATCAAGAACGTTTTTTACTTGACTTCTCCTGTCAGATTTTTTAGTGCATCCTGTTAACATCAACAAGTCCACCAGATTTTGTGTAGATCTGTGAAACTGTTGTTAGTGGTAATTATGTTTTATTTTTAGGGGACCTATTGTTGGGGACCACTGAAATATATTTTTCCCACTAGGATACACAAGCTTGCAGAAGTTGGTGAGTTTTTGGGTATGCAGATGATTCAACCGGCAATGCCTGGTGCTCTGGCAACAAATACTTTCACGTGGAGGGCAACATTACATAATATGAATGACATGCAAAGGTGTACCTTTTCCGCATTGGAGCGCAAGCAGAAAATAAAGAAAGGGTTGGCTTTTCCGATGGTGTCCATCAGCTTTGTGAGTGATGCCTGTGAGGAGAGTAAGGAGTGTCAATAACTCTCTGTGTTTGGTTTAATGAATAGCCAGTAGCTAAAAAGGATGCAGACGGACCTGAAACTGAGCGCAAACGGTCGCAGTCGCAGGCCAACAGGCGAATTTACGATTGCGATTGTGCGCCACGAGACCCACAACTTGCTGGAGTGAGCGTAAATTCATAAGATTCTGATGGGACGGGGAGAAAACAAAGAACATTCAAGTCCACACTAAAGCAATCAGGACAATCAGAGGATCGCTTCACCTTTGGAATAAGTTGCTTCTGTCGACCGGATCTAGTTTTCCTGCAGAAAATATACATCATCAACACCGCATTTCCCCATGTAATGGTGCTGAGTTACTCAATGCAAGTGTTGCCATTTATGTGAGCAACACTGTTGGAAGTGGTTCAGCAGCATCATTGAATTGAGGTCGTTGCAGTTGCACGTCTTTTCACTCACTTCCTTTTTTCGAAGTTGGTAAAGATGTCCTCAAAGACGTCAAGGGGATGTTCGTCAGAGCGATCGAAGGAGAAGTCCAGCGTACCGCTGTTACTACAGATATCAAACAATGCTCTTACTCTTATAGTAACTTCAGGTGAGGTGCAGACATACTTGTCTAGTGTGGGGGGAAAAGCGACCACTAAATCACTTTGACACAAATGACCACACAATGACCTCAAAAACTGTGAAAAAAATGCTAGTAGGGACGTTGAAATATTAGTACCTGGAAAGTCTGTCCAAGCGGCTGCTGCTGTGTTTCATGTCTTTGAGGGATTTTCGGGAGGACTGTCTGGCGGCCACTGGGGTGACAAACACAAAGCAGACGTATGACACATAGCGGCCGCACTTTCCAACAATTATCCTCTGAAGCTACCCACTC
>NW_017806235.1:310113-326491 GCF_001891065.2 Hippocampus comes
AATCCAAACATGCTCTTGAAAATCAAAGTTTACGCACTTTAAAATGGTACTGTCCTTTGATGGGAGAACTTGTTTTAAACTACTTAACCCTAACCCTAACTTGCATTTTTAAAATTTTCTAGAACATTTTGATGCAATTTTCATCTGATGTGTATTTCTAATCAAATGTGTGTTATTGTCGAGAGAACAATTGAAGATATTTCCTTTTATTTTGAGCATTATAGCTTTGGCTCTTGTTAGTGTGTCAGATGTTTTAGCATGTGCAACTACCACAACCAAATCACTGAGTTAATGAAATTTCTATGATCGTGACATTTTGACCCAGGAGTGAATTTGGAATGTATTTTCTTCCGAAAAATGTTATTCCAAATACATTATTATTGTGATACAGTATATCAAGCTATGTGTAATTGTGCGTCGATCTAGCGCAACTTACTCATCTCCATGATTTGATGGAGTTCCCGGGCACGGCACGCGGAGCCCGACTTGCGATAGATGCCCTCGGTGTAGAGGCCGTTCATCTCCACGTGCATCAGCAGCAGCTCCACCACCTTGGGCACGGGGTTGGCCTTGCTGGTCAGGACGCAAACGTGGACCCCGAAGTGAAGGCCACCGGGTACGCTGTCATCCTGTCACAAAGAAATATGACATCAGTTGTGTGTGTGCACGCGCATGTGCGTGTATATTTTTGTTTTGAGCACTTCCTGAAGGCCTCGGTTTCTTACCTGCCGGGCACAGCGTGTTGAGCAGTCAGTGATGATTTTGGTCAAGCATTTCTTGTGACATATTAACTTGCAGGCTGCAAGACAAACACGAGTCAGTCACACACAATTTGAAAAACACTGATCGAACGTATTAACTGGATGAAAAAAATTGTTTCAACATTTTGAACATTCTTTACTGTCAGCACTAAGTGTTAAATGGATATCAGCCACTATACAAAATTACATAAAATCGTGACAACATTTGAGTCAAACATTTATGTATGTCATTCATAATATTTTTTTAGATATATTTCCTCAACTTATTTGTCAATTTTTTTTCCGTCCCCGTGTAAACGTACCGCTGCACATGTAGGCTTTCTCCATTCCCCAGATGTAGGAGCCGCACAGGTCACATGACTGCATGATGTTCACTTGGTAGGTGCTGAAGCGGTGATCAAGTGGACCATCAGGCTGCCGCAACAAAAACAAAATATTTAGCAAGTTTTCATGCACGTACTTTATTTTAACTCCTGCAGTAAAATCTGTAAGAATTTACACAGTCGACTTACACATTTGTCCTTTTTCCTTCTCTTCTTTGTCGTCTTGGCAGCCTGAAGGAAGCCAGAGTGTTTTCTTATCGTATTCGGCATAACACATTTAAATGCATAATACGACAGCAAAAGTGACCTTGACCGGCTCCGAGTCCATCCTCTTGATCTCGCCCCTTATGAAGCCGTCCAGCATGGACTGAAACAAGTTGATCACAAGCGACACCTCGCTCTTATTCTTCGAGCCGGCAAGAGAGCTGACTTTGTTTTGGTAGCCTTTCATTAGATCTTTGTAGCCGATCTGAGGCTTCTGTGGAGTGCATACAGAGCATTAAATGAAGAAAAACTTCAGAGTCTCCATGTATATAGTACAGGTAGAGTATGGACATGTGGTGCACTGACCTGCACAGAGAACATGCCTTTAATGGTCTCTCTGAACTGCATGGTGGCCGTGAGGAAGATGCTCTCTGTTGGTGACAGCTCTTTGATTCGTGTTCGCAAGTCATTCACCTGAGTAAGAAAAGGCAGAGAAGAGAAAGTGCACACATTTACGGTATAAAATGATTCAGTTATAAGAGCTGATTGGGGAAAAATAATAATTTCAAAAGATAACACTTGCCCACAAGATTGGAACATTTGTGTTTTCTTTTCAGAATTTTTTTTTTTTTTACCATACTTTGACCATAAAAGGTGTTTTCCTCACTTGGTTGCCGAGAAATTCGTCCAGGTTGCGCAGCTCTTTGGGGTCTTGGATCTCACGGTCCAGTGAGACGTTCCACCGCAGGGCCCGTGTGGCCCGGCTGATTTTGATGGTTGGGTTGCGAACCACACGCCCGGAGTTCTGCTCGGGCATCTTGTAGGAGTGGGGCTTGTAGCTGGGCAAGGTCACTACAGGGAAACAAACACATTTAAGTTGTTTAAATGTCACGGAATATTGAATTTTTATCTGCTACAATCTTAAATCTACACCAAAACCAAATACTGTTACTGCGATATATTGTAAAGGCACTGTACGAATATCCCAATATATAATATTGGGATATACTGTACGTATAGCATGTTAACAACATAAATGATTGCGATATTAGTTGTATGGTAATCCACTGGCATTGAAATATGATACTGTTGTCATGCTATCTGTTATGACCATATGTGTATAAATTCAACAAATACCAATATTGCAATACATTATCTTTTCCAATAGACTATCAATACACCAGCACCAAGTATCAGTATTGTGATGTGTCCTATCATTACCCCGATCGATTGATGGACTAGAATTGATATCTTGTCCCACTCCAACAACACTTCTGCGTCTAGTTAGTTACTGGCCACCAGATGGAAGCATTATAAAATCACACTTCTGCTTATCCTGCCTTCAGCAAGCCATCTCGATTTGAGCTTACAAACACTTACCAGCTTTATCTTCCGAGGGAGTGTCATTGTTGGTGGACACCTTAGGCGCCCGCTTGCGCAGGAATCTACTAAGAAACCAAATTCTGTGGCAAAAACAATTTTCATTCAGCAACATGTTTCAATTGACACAAACAAGTGGGTGGATGTTGAGGGTGGGGTTGTACTTCTCAGGGGTGGTGAGTTGCGATTGGTTGGTTCGTTGTAATCCTGAGTCCTCATTGGAGCTCCTGGCAGGAAGGCTGTACCTGGACCCGTCAGGCTCTGTGGGGATCTGTGTTGGATGCAAGCGTGTCAATGGTTTAAAAAAAAATAATAAATTAAATCAGACGGAAAAAAAAAGTCCTCCCAGCCCATCTCCTGCAGTTCTCCCACCACCACACCATTTACATGGCATTTAAAGACCTTCACCCTGAAATGCATTGTCATGCAAAACTGCACCATGTGTTATGGACACCAGCCTTTTTCTTTGACATACTCATAAACACCCACACACACACAAAAAGGCTTTTTTTTAGGTAATTTTTTAGATTGTAAGCAACTTGTTGGCTTCAACTGTTGATACTGTATCAACCTGGATTGTATCATTTTATATGAGTTTATAATTAACATAAGTAAGATTATCTCAAAATAAAAAATGAGAATACAATAAAGGAAAAAAAATGAAAGCAAAATAATACAATATTTTTTATAGAATTAACAATAAATTTACATGATTTTGAAAAAATAAACTAAAAAAAAAAAAAAAATGGAAAATTATGAGTTGTCGAGCAGCGCGGTCCGAGTGGTTTGCATGGCTGCCTCACAGTCGAATCTCAGCACAGGCCCTTCTGTGTGGACTTTGTAGGTTTATGTATTGGTTACTTGCCAAATGATGGCAAATGATGTACCCAATTCTTCTGTGTGGACTTTGTAGGTTCATGTATTGGTTACTTGGCAAATGATGTACCCAATTCAAGAACGCACCTAATGCACAAGTCAGAATGTTGAGGGTCTTTCTCAATGAATCAGAAACAAGCTGTAGAAACGGAAAGAAGCGTTCCCCTTTCTTTCTATAAGCAAGAGCGGATTCTTATGCTCATCGACAAGTCCCACAACATTGCAGCCATCCATCTTTTTTTGGGGAACATGTACATGCAAGTCGTGCAATGCGCAGCACCCTTCTCTGCTTTGTACCTTGACCTGAGATTTGAGGGCACGGACATCCACACTACTGGCTGAAGTCTTCAGGGTAGACGCGCGTGGGCTGAAGGGGGGGAGTGGAAAGCTCCAGTACTCGCTCTCCTTGGAGCCGGCAAAGTTAATCATCAAGCCGCTGCGAGCGTAGGCTAAGCGGCGCTTGCGCTTGGGATTTTTCCGCAAGCGTACCCTGACCTGACAGGGGGCCAGGGAGATTGATGAAGCATGTGTCCTCAAGAGCTTGTGGGGCTTCATATATGAGCAGCCTCCATTTGTGTGTCAAGTACAAATAAAAATGCAAATCATGCATTTCTAAAATGTTTGTCGTGTTACCTCGCTAGCAGATGGTGAGCTATCGGAGCCAGATGAGCTGATCCTGGACAGTTCATCAGCGGACATGGACTTCCCCTTGTCCCTGTGGCGGTCGGGAGTATGATTGGAATTAAAACGTGTGACTTCAGGTGAAGTGCATACGTACCTGTCTTGTGTGTGCAAAAGCTACAACATTCCTTTTGCAGTTATTAAAAGTAAATAAATAACCCCACAACAACAAAAAATATTCCTAAAACATTCCTAAAAAGTTATCAGTCCTTCTCATGACTACAGGTGAGGTAAGGCCACATCCGGCTAGATTGTGCAAAGACTAACAACATCCATTCTGTCTGTATTTCTATCCCAAATGTATAAGTAGGTCTGGGGTGTTCAGGCATCCAATGTTATGTATTGTGACCTCAAATAAAATACCATGCATGTCTAGTCTTTAGAAAAGCTAAAATCCACATACGTTCTCCATTCTTAAAGTGACTTTGGATGAGGAACAGCACTAATCCAGGTAGGTGCATATATCATCGACTTGTCTACACTTACCGGAAGTCATCTCTGCGCTTGCCTTGCCGCCTGCTCACCTCCGGACTCGATTCGTCGCTCATTCTCTCCCGCCACCTCTCGGCCTTCTCCTTAAAGTCGCCTGTGTCTTTGTAGCGCTGGAGGGAGCTGCTCTTAGGGGAGTCAGCGGTACCAGTCGTGTCATCGCTACCCACTCTGGGGTCCAAAGGCAGGGACAGGGGCCGGTTGAGGGATGGCGGAGAACCGTGACCACCTCGTCTCTCCCTGCTTGCAGTGGACTGACCCATGACAGTGTCAGCCTGCTCACTTCTGTTAGGGCTCACCTCCACTTTTTGCTGCCGACGTAGACCTTTTCTTGATGGGCTGCGTGGTAGTATACGTTTTGGTGATCTACTCCCATTCATTACATTTTTTGTTTGGATAATACACAAAAAAATATATAAAAGCACCTACTTAGTTCTGGCGGGTCGAACTTCTGTTGAATTCTTTTCACTGCTTGTTTTGTGCTCTTTCTGCGACCTCTTGAGTGAAGCCCGCCACGCCGTCTGGATCACTGAGGCAGCTTTACTTCGGTTCTCGTGAAACTCACGCCAATTCCTCTGGAATGATACAATGAAACTATATGCTCGGCCGCAGTTTTCTCTTACGTCGTTACAAGGTCATCAAGATGCTGGACGGGGAAGTTAAGGTGCACTCAGTCCCTACGTCTCCTAACATCCAAACTTGACAGTGAGAGGTGAAGTGATACCCGTGTATCGTGTGTGAATCCTACCTGTATAATGAGTGAGGCATCTCTCTTCTGCAGGAAGTGCATCCTTATCAGACATGCACGGAACCAGCGCTGCAGGACGACGATGTGACGCCTCACTTCCTTGTTCAGGGTGTCCTGCAGCAGCTGCCTCTCCTTTTCTTTAAGGAACACCTACAGTACAATAATAGTAAGGAATAGTAACTGCAAATGATGTTTTGCCCGTTAATTATATCTGATCTTACTTTGGTTTTTCCTATTTGGTAGGTGCTCTGATCCAAGTCCATGCTGATGAAGAGCTTAGTGATGTGTTCCGGGGACTCGGTGGACTCTTTTGGAAGCAACATTCGGAATTTTTCAACAAATTCCTGTCAGCGAAACACAAGACATTAGCTCTCTAATGTACTGTAAAGCAGACATAATAGCCACGAACGAGCACCTTAAAAGTGTATTTGGCATTGTAGCCAGATTTCTGTACTTGAATCATCTCCAAGAGGCCTGTGTAGCGAATCTGCTGGCGCACAAGCTCATCGTCCAAGTGAAATTCTTTCTGCAAAAAAAACAAAAAAAAAACTAAATGAAAGCTGCAAGAAGTTAAAAATAGGCCCTACATTGTTCATGCCGAATCCATGAAATGTTGATCAAACTTTGACGTCCTGATGGCGATTAGATGGCATAGGCAAACACGCTTTGGAATTTCACCCATATGTGTAGTATACCTGCTTATGATTGAGGCTCATTTTGGGCAAATTCCCTTGCTGGAGTATGAGCTGGAATGTGCACAAAATAGATGACTTTCCGTTAAATTTTGGTTATGGGTCTTTAAAGGGGAAGTGAAGTCAAAAATTGCCTTGGTAAAAATCAAAATAGCTTCCCGTTTTTATCCGTCACAGAGGTTTGCCATTTTGCCACTTGCTGTTGACTAAAATGACATCACAGTCGGTCAGGGCTCGAGTAATAACAAATCACGACTCACCTGTTTTCTGGGTTTGGTCATGTGATGTTCGCAAGCACTGAGGCGGTGTGATGTCATTTTCAGACTAGAGTAATTGGCAAAATGGCTGCCCCCCGAGATGGATAAAAGTGGTCGGATTTGGCTGCTTAATTCATATTCCATAAACGCAATATTAATCAGAATACCGTGTTTGGACTCGTGGAGACGCCAAGAACATATCAAGAACGTTTTTTACTTGACTTCTCCTGTCAGATTTTTTAGTGCATCCTGTTAACATCAACAAGTCCACCAGATTTTGTGTAGATCTGTGAAACTGTTGTTAGTGGTAATTATGTTTTATTTTTAGGGGACCTATTGTTGGGGACCACTGAAATATATTTTTCCCACTAGGATACACAAGCTTGCAGAAGTTGGTGAGTTTTTGGGTATGCAGATGATTCAACCGGCAATGCCTGGTGCTCTGGCAACAAATACTTTCACGTGGAGGGCAACATTACATAATATGAATGACATGCAAAGGTGTACCTTTTCCGCATTGGAGCGCAAGCAGAAAATAAAGAAAGGGTTGGCTTTTCCGATGGTGTCCATCAGCTTTGTGAGTGATGCCTGTGAGGAGAGTAAGGAGTGTCAATAACTCTCTGTGTTTGGTTTAATGAATAGCCAGTAGCTAAAAAGGATGCAGACGGACCTGAAACTGAGCGCAAACGGTCGCAGTCGCAGGCCAACAGGCGAATTTACGATTGCGATTGTGCGCCACGAGACCCACAACTTGCTGGAGTGAGCGTAAATTCATAAGATTCTGATGGGACGGGGAGAAAACAAAGAACATTCAAGTCCACACTAAAGCAATCAGGACAATCAGAGGATCGCTTCACCTTTGGAATAAGTTGCTTCTGTCGACCGGATCTAGTTTTCCTGCAGAAAATATACATCATCAACACCGCATTTCCCCATGTAATGGTGCTGAGTTACTCAATGCAAGTGTTGCCATTTATGTGAGCAACACTGTTGGAAGTGGTTCAGCAGCATCATTGAATTGAGGTCGTTGCAGTTGCACGTCTTTTCACTCACTTCCTTTTTTCGAAGTTGGTAAAGATGTCCTCAAAGACGTCAAGGGGATGTTCGTCAGAGCGATCGAAGGAGAAGTCCAGCGTACCGCTGTTACTACAGATATCAAACAATGCTCTTACTCTTATAGTAACTTCAGGTGAGGTGCAGACATACTTGTCTAGTGTGGGGGGAAAAGCGACCACTAAATCACTTTGACACAAATGACCACACAATGACCTCAAAAACTGTGAAAAAAATGCTAGTAGGGACGTTGAAATATTAGTACCTGGAAAGTCTGTCCAAGCGGCTGCTGCTGTGTTTCATGTCTTTGAGGGATTTTCGGGAGGACTGTCTGGCGGCCACTGGGGTGACAAACACAAAGCAGACGTATGACACATAGCGGCCGCACTTTCCAACAATTATCCTCTGAAGCTACCCACTCTTCTCCGCGTGCTTGTGTCTCAAGCTCTTGAATACCGCCAGGATGCGGAAGATGGCTCGGAGGATGCCCCAACGGAACACCGCTTCTGGGCTGGACGCCACCAGGTGATGTAGGAATGCCCGCTCGCTGCCACGGAGAAGAGATACGACTTCAGGCTTCACATGATCCGTGTTTTTCTCTAAGAAGCCCTGCAAGTACACAACAAATGAGAATTACATTTGTACACACCCCAAACTGGTCACCAACCAATCGCAGGGCACACAAAGACAAACCCGAGAACCCAGAGAAAACCTGCGCAGGGACAGGGGGAACATGCAAACTCCGCACAGGAATGCCGGAGCCCAGATTCGAATCTACAGTCTTACTTTTTTATCTTCTCATCATACCATTTTATTGTGCCCACATGTATCAAGATACAGTACGTATGGAGTATTCCTTTTAATGGAGAGATGCACACCCCTAATAACAATTTTATACAGTCTATTGAGTGGGGTTGCCCAGAGTAGTAAAGTTAACATGTGCCTTGAACTGCTTCAAGTGTTTCAACACAATAATACATTACATAATAATAATCCAGTGGAACCACCAGAAGATGAATCATTTACTTGGCCAACCACAGATTATCCGGTTATTCCGAGCTGCCTTATCTAAAAGAAAGTAAAGCTGTGACACACTGCAGTGTGGGAAAAACAGGTTCACCTTGATGCAATATGTAACACTGGCAGCATAGTGCTGAATAACAAATGACGAATCGCGATCAATGGAGGCTGCAAAGAGAGAGTTGTCCTTGAGCCGCAGCGTTAACTTGTCCAACAGCGCTTCATCTGTCGCTTGAGGGAGGCTAACAAAAACACAAAAACAGACATTTAATCAATTGCGCTGGTATTCTTACACATCCCCTGCCCCCCAAACAAATTTGATTGCGCATGGTCTCACTTGCTCTCCTCGTCCAATGTGTTGAAGAGGTCTTGACAGATAAGATAAATACACTTGCTGTTGTCACTGTACTCAAAGGCTTGCCAACTGATGCCCTCGGCCTCATAATCTTCCTGGAAAATTGTTGTCATAATCACACACTTAAGTATCAAAACGGACCGCACAAAGAATGATACATATCACACAAACATTTTCCCTACTTGCTGAATTGTGAAGATTTGCCGGTTTATGTAACATTGGAGCTTCTCGTTGCTGTAGTTGATGCACAGCTGCTCAAAACTGTTTGTGTGTAGGTTTTCCAGGCCAAACAGATCCAGCACCCCGATGGACAAACACTGAAAAAAACAAACACAAGGCACCATTCAGAATCATCGCATTGCGCAATGTAGCGCAACAGAACATAACATGAGATACTGAAGCAGAAGATACGATAATGTAATTTACGCGGAAACATTGCAACGTATCACACAGTAACAAACTAAGATACCATTGCGTAACATTAGAAGTGTCGATTTAATAAATCAACTATTTTAATAATCAAGTCATAGTTTCAATATATTGTCCAAATGCTCTGATTTGAGCGTCTCGACAGTCATTATTTTTCGATTTCTGTCGCCCTGCATTTTTGTGTAAAGAAAAAAAAGTTGACTTACAGAAATGGACTCTTCCATCTCCCGCTTGTTGAGCATAGCATGGTTGATGTGAAGGACGATCCAGTCAAACAGAGAGGCATACAAAGACTTTGCCATGGAGTCCCGTGTCGCCAGGGCCTTGGAAAAAAAAGAAGAAAAAAAAAAAAACCTAGTTACAAACTAATGCACAATACCGATGACCAACAAGTCAATGTGTACCTCCTGCAGAGTGTAGTGTGAAAACACCCTGTCATTGCCATTCAAAACTCTCCTCTCGGTGAAAGTCTTTACAAGCAGCTGCTTTTTAACCTGAAAAGAAGAGAAAAAAAGTCTTTCGTCGACAGAGATTTTGTGTGCAGATTAATTCCAAACACAACATTGTTGGAAAACATAACATTGATAATTGCCATGTTATTCAACATACCTTGAGGAGGTCTGACAAGGTGGACAAAATGCCAGCCGGCCCCACCTCCAAAGCTTCGTTATACTCTGACAGAGTGAAGGTCAAGTTGCCCAAAAGCAAGATGGCCGAGAGTGTGGAGAATATGCTGCACACAGACACAAACATTGTTTTTAAATGAATGTACATATTTGTCATATTTGCAAACACTGCTGACATTGTGTAGCTGCCAGTCAATTTGCGTCTTTATTCAGCATCGAAACTGTGGCTGCACGGGACATTTTTCATTGACTCGGGGTCGACGTGCTCAGACTTGTCAATGACACCATGACAGACGTCAGAAACAGGATGGGGTGAAATTAGTCACTCCATACAGCTGGAGCAATGGCTGTTTCAAAGTGCTATATAAATAGAGTTGAATCTTACGTTCCATGCCATTAATCCACCCTCCCCACCCCAGAAACTGTAACTGGATAAGAAAAACAGCACTTTATATTGTCTGCCTACATGAGCTGCGCCACCATTTGTGTTTGAATATCCATTACTTAAACGATTATAACACCGAGACACCGACACTATTAGCCCGCCCGTCAGCACTGTTTTGCGTTGTGCGCTGTCATGAAGCTCGCAAACTTTCATCAGTAGATTTCAACTGAGAGTACACATACAAGTTTCCTAACTCAAATATTTTCTTGAAAGTCAAAGTAAAAAAATAAAAAATAAAATAAAACAATAAATAATAATAATAATAATAAAAAAAAAAAACTCTGCTCCTGGTCTGCCACAGAGCACGATGGGGATTGGGATCTTTACCGAGACAATGACGTCCGTGCATGGAGGATTTCCAAAGATATAAAATATAACATTCCAAAATCTAAAAAGAAGGGTATTTTCACTGCCGTCATCAAAAGCGTACACACTGTTTCTTAGTGGAAGGCAGGAACCCGACCATCTCCATGGCTTGATGCAGCCTCTTGTACTCCTGCATGAGGTTCTCGCGATCATCCAAGCGGAGGTCTTCCTGAGGAACAAGTAGATCAGATACGACGACAATTTAATCAAATATGGACGCACGTATCATTGTGGAGTGAATGCACATCAGAATCTACTGGGGTGTACCTGCTTGAGGTAGAGATAATCTTGAGGCGCCAACAGACAAAACTCCTCCCGCTCATCTTTAGACGCTCCCGCCAGCAGGTAATAGAAGACGTGGAAGTTCCTGCATGGAAAGCCAACAGTCATCAATGCTTTTGTGCTGGTGCAAAGATTTTATGATGATGGCACTTGAAAGCTGTTTTCACGTTTACCTCTCCCTTTTATCTCTGTGAACCAGCCGGCACTTTTCAAGTAAGTACTTCTTGATAACTACCCTAAAAAAGAGACAAGAGTGTGAACACATTGCAAGGAGATGACCACCGGGTCGTAACCTCTTACCCTCGGATGACGCCACTCTCCAGGTAGTTGAGCTGGACGAACTTCCCGAAGCGACTGGAGTTGTTGTTTACGACAGTCTTTGCATTGCCAAAAGCCTGTTGGAGACACAGGGAAACTGCCTTTTGGGTACGAAGCGGACATCTTAGATTCATTCTGGTGAAAATGACATTTCAAACAAGTCCCGAAAGCCACTTTTACTGGTGCACATGAAATTTGCTAAGTCGATCCTGAGTTGACCTACAAAAGCGTCTTAACAGCACTAACATGAATCTGCTTCTGCAGTCTGAACAAATATCATCATCACCATGATGTCCATTTCCAGGGACCCTTCAAAAACAAATTTCTCCTGCATATTTTGTCAGACTGCTACCAAGTTTTAGCTACTCTATGTATATTACACAGATGAATGACACTAAATTACTTTTTTTTTTTTTGTTATCGTGTGTCAGCAGATACTCGTAGTAAAGATTAATGATTCACTATAAAATACAAGACTCGAGTAAGCCAACTCCACATGGTCAGATTTTACTTTGACCTGTACAGTAAAGTCAGGTTTTATGATACAGTAGCGACATTGGATTATTTCACCTGAGATTATTTCCTCCAATTTGGAAATCAACCCGCATCATGAAAGCGATTGTGTTCCACGTTAGGCGTTCCACGGTCTTACTTTGTTGAAAAGCTTTGTGTAAGTTTCCCTCCCACCCCACTAAGGAAGAACACACACAGGCCATTTCCCCACAGGGAAGCCAAACTGAATCAGAGACCCGAGTCGGCCAAGGAAGACATGGGTTGTTCCTCATTCCAGTGGCAGTGCAGCTGAGGGTCGTGTCTTAACAGGCCAACGCATACGGCGCTCACCTGAACGGTGCGCTCACAATACACACTGGCAGTTACTGTCCACGGAATCTCTGGAATGTTCCAGTTTGACACTTTCATCATTTTTGGAATATGCGGGAATAAAGATAGAGCAAATTGAATGGTGTGCGTCTGTGTGCGTTTGTGCGTGTGTCTGCGCGCGCGCAAATCTGGCCGGGCCTGTTCCTACACGTTTCACCTTCCCTCTCTGGTGTTACCTTAAGACAACGCCCTGCACATTCCCACCATGGAGCTCCACACTCCCGACACACAAAATGCACAGCTTATGTGAGTCATCCGGACAAAGGGGAATCCTCGCAGTGTGAGTGTGTGTGTGTGTGTGTGTGTGTGGAGGGGTGCACCAAAACAATTCCATTAGATCGTAAACAACCTCCCTTCTCACACACACACACACACATAAAGCTTGAATTCCAGTGATAGCGTTCCATTATGCTTGCGTTTCATTCCCAATTGTGACCGAATTATGAATTATGACACCAAGACAATCTCTGTCTTCCAAAGCATATTAAAACAGGAATCCAAACTAGAATCCTCATAACGGGACATCAGATTGCAGCATTCGATCAAGCCCCACTAAATTTTGGTGCCATGGTTGTTGGCCAAATTTCCTCGTAGCGGTTCAAGGTCTGGAATTGCCCAAACTGGCTGCTTCAAGCCAAAATGGCCGACATCCTGTTCAATTTCAGGTATGTGTCCTTGAAACTTTTTCATGCGTCCTACCAAGTAGGACGTTCACGTGATCTCCTGCCCACAATGAAAAGTCGGCCAAGTGTTACCATTCAGCCTAGTTTCATATCCGCAAGCACTCAAAACAATGTTGCACTGGCGTGACAACTGAAACTGAAAGCTGATACGACTTCTGACTTGTACCCCACATAAAAAGGTTTGCACACAAAGACACACCACTTAGTACTTCAATTGACCTGTGAGAGGCAGCAATGTGACATAGCCTGACTGGAAATCAAAGGAAGCAGGAGCTAGGCTTTAAAAAGGTGAAATTACCGTATATTTGCCCTGACACCAGTTTCACCAACTGACAATTTGTTGGACGTCTGTCATAACAGGACCCAGTACTTTGGCCAAGTCCAACTAAAGAAATGGTTCTTTAGGTCTACGTTACATTCCCAGGCAATAAATACATTTTTAAAATCCCCCTCAAATTTCCACAATTTAAGGAATATGAAGGGAGATTCTCTTATGTCTAAACACCACTTTGGAGTTTCCAAGCTTTGTGATCACTCAGCACCTTTTCTGACAGTCATATGCAGGAAATACAAACATAAAGCGTTTCCTGTACGTGTTGTCTCTGCTAGCTTTCGGTTTTGGAGCAGAAGTGATTATGAATGTGTCCTAAAAATAAAAAAAGAGGATGTGAAAAAGAGAGTCTTTACAAATATGTAAAAATCAGTACTTGCGACTGGTTGCTGGGAAACAAACCAAAGGAATTTCAAATATTGCTGCGTTGTTTGTCTTGTTCCTATGTTAATACAGAGCAGCGGAATCCTCAAATAGCTGACATAAGTACTCATTGTTGTATCAGTGTTACTGCACTGTGGGTCACTTTACAATTTTGGTCTTTTTTTTTTATATTCTCAAAGGTTCATGTAGGATTTGCTTTTTTTCCTAATATATTGTACTTTCCAGTATTTTGCTGTAACATTTTTCCATTTTTTAAAATTTCAAATTAGGCGTTCTACATTCTCAAATGTTCCTTTTTTTTAACTTGTGCATCTACTCTCATTTTTTTCCCATGTGTAATGTCATCTAATAATTTTGTATCATTAGATTTTAATTGTATAATTTGAGCATTATTACACTGGCACTTGTTTGATTGTACATGTCCACCTCATGTTGTATCATATCCTTTTCTTTTAGCGATGTTGTAGTAATAATAAACACTATCATCATTTTGCTCATTATGATCAGGACTTGAACTTTCCATAGCATGTCATCTCCACCCATGGATTGCAGGTTTCCTATTCGTAGTTTCAACAAAACTGTAACAATGAAAAAAACGTTTTTTTTTTTTTAAAGAACATCACATTCCCTACCTGCAGCACAGGGCTGGCCCCAAGGATGGCACGCTCCATGCCACTGCAATACGTCTGCTGGCTGAGTGCCGTCAGGCAGTGGACCAGATAGCTGCTACTCTCAGTCTTGCCCGAGCCACTCTCACCGGACATCACCATGCACTGGTCCACCTTGCAGTTTAGCATGGCCCGGTAAGCCAGGTCGGCCATGGCAAATATGTGCGGGCTGAGCTTACCGAGCGGCTGGTTCTCATACAACTTGACATACTTTGGGTTGTAGTACGCTGGCAGGAACTTGTTGGGGTTAAGCGCGACCAAGATGTTGCTAGCATACGTGTAAATTTTGTGCTTGAAGAAACGCCGGCGTAAAGCCTCCACAATGGCATCCTCAGTCACGGTGGGGAGGCTGCAAAGGTCGTCGTACTCCTCCGCGGGCATCTTAATGGCCTCCTCCAGAGTGAAATAGTACCCAAAGCTCTGCGGGTGCCACTTCTGGGCCTCCGGGGGCCATAACAGGACCCTCTCCAGGGGGAACTCATCGAAATGCAGCCGGCGCTCCTCATCATTCCTGGTCCTCACCTCCAGCAGGCTATACTGGCGGCCGGCATCTAGTCCCAGAGTGACCACGGCGTTGGAGACCACCGCTGCGGCAGTGTCTCCAGCACCCACCCGCAGTGTGCAGTGAGTGGCCGCATCCTGGGACAGTCTCTGGTAGATCTGCACAACACGGGCCTCTCCATCGGAAGTACTCATACTGACACAAGGAAGAAGCCAGGTGGAATACAATAAGATAATATCTGGAAGCAGCAACATAAGCACTCACAATTTATGATCAAATATATTTAGCCAAACCTAGTGTGACAAGAGCAAATTAATTATTTAATGCGTTTCTTTGTTGCTGTTGCACCAGTGAGAAAAACTGATAGACGCGAAATAGGGTAGCAACAATCTATACAATTTTTAAACCGTAATACTGACACGTTAACAGGGTTTCTGGTAAATCACTTCATTCACACGACTGAGGTTTTACCTGCACTAGTTATTTTGTGACCTTGAACGGCATGAGTGAGAAAACGTAAAAATGTATATTCGAAATGTATTATGTTTAAATGGTCAAAATCAGCGAAACACATACAAAAAGGAGGGATTTTTAAAAATACTGTCAATATATTTTTTTCAATTGTCTGCAATCTAAATCTCAACATATTTACACAGGCTGTGAATGCTTTCAATATAAATAAAAGTTCTACGACACATCAATTGCGAGGGGTACGGTTATGTTGTATTTATCGTGACTTGAAGTACTTTGTGACTCGAAATGTGTTAAATGTTTCGTATAAAAACCTGAAATGGCTTTCTGGTGCCAAACGTTACTTTTCGAAATGAATCTTTGCCAACATCAACAATTCCCTTCAAACCGAACACACCCCACTGATCAACTCACCGACACCAGCTCAGGTAACGTTGATAAAATTGAGCTTACCTTTAAGAAAAAACACTCATTTCATCTTGAGAAAGCACTTCTTCTGTTGAGGAGTCTTTTTGTTATACTGCTTGTATTTAAAAAAAAAAAAAAAAAAAAAAGCCCAATGACACGACGTCAGGTGGGGAAAATGTAACTATCTTCACCTGCGTTTCCCGGTGAAGGAAGGCGGAAAAAAAAATCATTCAAGTCCACTTTTAAATGACGAAGACCCAACTTGGGAGCGGTTCGGTGGCGCCAACGTTCCGTTTTTAAAAGAAATGGGAAGTATATCGAAGAAGTTTGAAGGATTCGTGTGACGTCTTCTTCTCCTGCTGCTTGTCGTCAGGGGGAGCGCTGAAAAGTTACTTCCTTGCAGTTTAGTTTCAGCCCCACACCCGACGACTCTTCGAGCTGACAGCTCACAGTTTTGCCTCAGTTCAATTTAAATATGTAGCATTTTAGTTAGAAAACAAAACAAAAAAAAACCGTTGGAGCAAGCGGTTTAATCGTTTTTAAGCTTTAAGCTTGAGCGAGTTTAATGCAAACACGAATGTGCCCGCGAATGTAACTTGTCATTACAGGTGTTTGCGGGCTCGAGCGCCCTCCAACGGCAGGTAAATGTTAATACAGGCTTGTTCTTCCCCCAAACAAAATGAAGGATTCTCTCTCTCTCTCTCTCTCTCTCTCTCTCTCTCTCTCTCTCTCTCTCTATATATA
>NW_017806235.1:326519-329781 GCF_001891065.2 Hippocampus comes
ATATACACATACATACACTATCTATCTATCTATCTATCTATCTATATACATACATACGCACACGCATGTATATAAAAAAAAAAAACCTCTTTTCCACAGAATGGCGCAAAGGCGGGCTCTTGTCGCAACTTTGTGTACAGTGTCAGAACCCCGAGTGGTTTTTGTCCCTTGTCTTTCCGCTATTCCCTCACACGCACGCATGTCCCTGTTCCGTGTCATCGCCAAGTTACACAGAAATGCAACATAGCAATTAAGATTTCAAATGCCAGCTTTTGAAGGCAGGATGAAATGAGCAGAAGTACCCAAAAGCTCGGAGGAGGAGGAGTGAAGTGAATAGCTTGACATTCTTCACATTTTCAGCTTGGAGTAATGTCACACAGGAGGAGGAACGGCGGCAGAGTGGAAGGCAGCAGGATTTGGGCAGTTCCGCGAGGATTTTGCAGGCCGGGCCGTAGAGGGCACTGTTGCATTTATTTTTTTAAAAAAATGCACCCTAGTACTGGATGACAAAGTGGCTCAATATTAAGTAAGTAATTGTCAGCATGACAATTGCAATCGTCCACAATTTACCGCCTCCTTACCCTCAAGCAGGGGTGGCCAACTTTGGTCCTCGACGCCCCCGATCCTGCACTTAAAAAAAAAAATAAAAATCAAGCTGTGACTTTATGTCCATGTTGTTTAGTGGGCAACTCAGCAAAGCATTTTCTAGTTTAGCCACATGGAGTGGTTTCACCAACCTTGTAGCCTTGGGACATTCTCTAGCGCATGGGTCACCAACTCGGGTTCTGGAGGGCTTCTGCAGAGCTCGCTGATGAGCCGATCATTGGAGTCAGGTGCGTTGGAGGACGGAAACATCTTAAACATGTATGATGGGGGCCCTTGAGTTGGACACCCCTGCCCTAAAGACGCCATGGTGTCATTAGTGGGTATCCGGTTGCATGCACAACGGTGAAAAAGACATCAGTGAGAATAGCACGGATGACCTTTGAACCTCACAGTGGCGAATGGGAGTCAGGGACACATTCCGAGCTGTCGCATCTGTCGTCTCGCTTCCCTCTGCGCCCACCCAAAACCTTTGATGCTTCCTGAGCTGAGGTCTCAGGTGTCTTTAATGATCAATGTATTTTTTTGTCATCAGCGACATATAATTTTTATCAATCATTCTGAATTGCACATCTTCACGAGCATTCGAGTTTAGACGCTCCTCTAGGTTTTTATCAATGCGGCAACAACGCGGTCAAGTTTTTTCATCTACTAACCACATTTTTCCTTTTTACACATCAACCAGCCAAACCAGATTCGATCACTTTCACAAAGCCGCTCAGTGTCAGAGCTGTAACGGAAGATAACAATAGTGCTTTTATTTATTTATTTATTTTTTTATTCGAATACCCGATTATTCAATAGAATTTCAAGTAGGATATCCGAATACCAAAATATTCGATAGCCGCAGCCCTCGTACCGCCTATGTATCGTACTGAACGCTCCGTGACTGTATCGGAGTGTGAAAGCAACACTGGCCGCTTCCAGATTGCCTTCACGTCAGCGCCAACAATAATTCAGGGACGTTGCAGCACTCGCAGACACGCCGACACAAAATAAAAGGCCGGCACTTAGAAAAATAAGCGGTGCCATCTGCTCTGAGCCAAGACGGGACGCGGTGTCAGGCCAGAGTTCTGTATTTGAAAAAGCAGACTTCTTCTTCAGGGCTCGGCTCTTCCTCCCAAGCGGTTCAGCCAAGGTCCCGCGGCGGTTGGCCAGCTCCCTTTTAGCCGCTGTTTGCAAAAGTACACGGAGGACAACAAAAGGAGGTTTCTCCAAATGAGGTCGTACGTCATCTTACTTGTTGGTCGTGGCACTATAAGCAGGTCCTCCACGGTGAAACGCGATCCGTGAAGTTGGTTGATTTACATGACAAGAACTTTCAGTGAACTAATTTATGCAATACCTCCGAAGTAACATTTGAACTTTCTAAGCCGTCTTAACAGTCGAAAGAGAAGTCAATCACTGAAATAAGATCAAATTACTCACCCGATGCCTGACAGACACAAACGGTTTTATCGGTCTGTTGTTTTATTTTGTCTTTTTTAATTTCCTTCATTTTATTTGATATTTGGTCTATAAAATACAATAAACTGTTTTAATTGGACCCTTAACATTTATTAATTGTTTAGTTAATTTCATTGACATTAATTCTAAGTATCTCAAAAAAAACAGCAGTTTGTTTTAAAATTCAAATAAACATATTTGCATATATATATTTGGTGCGCCGGTGCGACAGCGGTTATCGCGTTGACCTCACAGTACAGAGGTACCGGGTTCGAGTCCAGCTGCGGCCTTCCTGTGTGGAGTTTGCATGTTCCCCACGTCGCTGCGTGGCTTTTCTCCGGGTACTCCGGTTTCCTCCCACATTCCAAAAACATTCATGGCAGGTTAATGGAACACTCAAAATGTTCCCTAGGTGTGGGTGTGGGCGCGGATGCTTGGAAAAACTGCCAACGTCTACATGCAGTGTCATAGGGACGAAAGACTTCATCAGTGGCCACTTATTATTCCAATCATCAAAGGCTTCTTTTGCATGCTACTGTCTAATTAACAATATACCGTGTCTTATCTGGGTCAGCATGCAGAAAAGAAGTTTCGGGAAGTGGCATCAGGCTCAGCCCGACCTTCAACTGTGCAGTGTCACATCCAGCGTTCACATCGAATTACCGGATCCATTTCTTGGGAGTCTTGCAGGCTTCAGAAGGTTACGAACAATGAGCAACCGCATTGTGGGTATTTGATATATTAAAATTCATCTGCTTCTTTTATTTGGCGTCGGATGACAATTGCCAGAAAATGTTTGCAGATTAGAATTCCATGAAGATGCATGATTAGAATTGGCGGTGGCATTACCTCTTAAAATGCACTCATGAGCTTTGGCGCATATGGGGGCAGAGAAAGTGAGTGGTCCGTGGCGGCGGCACCAGCTGTGGCCGTTAATTAGGAAATGGTTCATCTTGTAATCACACATTTTACAAATCGCACCCCATGTACTGATGTATGTCTCAAATGGCCTTATTGGAGAGATGCATTTCCCCAGTCGTTTTTTATTTCCACTTGTCACCAGTCAGGAGTCAAACTAGGTTAAAGAATCCCCCCCGTACTTTCTTGGCGGGTGCAACCTCGTGCCGACGGGACCAAGCAAGTCATTTTCGCTCCCGCTTTTGTTCACCTTTGCCATTACAACCGTCGCAGCGCCGCTTCTTAAAGGCACCGC
>NW_017806235.1:333703-336203 GCF_001891065.2 Hippocampus comes
CCCCCCCCATCCATTAGTGCTTTCTGCTATTGTCGTGTGGATTTCAGGATGTTTTTAAGTGGCCTGACCGTTGCCCCCGTGGCTTGGTGCATTAAGACACAAATTGGCCGCAGCACTCCAAGGTCTCTCTTTTTTTCTTCATGTACGTTCTCTCATTTGATCCTTTGTCGTCAGACTCACTGGAAGCTGATTAAAATTCAAAAGGATTGCAGCGGGACTTTGAGGTCTGAACACCGCCAAAGTGTCACCGCGTTGATTCGCTCGCCGGCTATCGCTTCATTTCTTCCAAAAATAAAACCCCTCTTGCCGATCCGAGGCTGCGTGTTGCTTCACAATCAAAGATGCGGCAGGAGGTCATGTGCCCAACACTGGGGTGTGACTGAAACACAGCCAGCCTCATCTGGAGAGGCGGAAGCTGGCCACCAACTTAACGATTGTGCAAAACAGCGGCGTGACTTTATGTCTATGTCGCTTCCCGGGCAACATTTTGTTCCAACGACACAAAGTGAACATTTCGAGTTCAGCAGCGGAGTCTGGTTTCACGTCAAGGTAGTGGGATGGCGAACCCTGACGTCAAGCAATATTTTGATGGACAGGAATGGAAACGTTTGACGAACAATACAGCTCGTTACGCTGACTGTGGTTGTTGTAATTAGTGGGAACCTTTGCTCGCGTTCCTCTTCAACGGGCTGCTTCCATTTTGGCGTCATGGGAGATAATGATACCCAAAGTGTTTGAATTTTGGCTAGTCTGCTATGTAATTTGGTTTTCTTGTCAATGGAGGAAATCTCATTTCACAAAAGGTAGCATGTTGGAAAGGGCTACGAGGTATTCAGAGCTTTGTGGGCACTTTTGAAAGCTTCATTGCCTGACGTGACCACATATTATGCAGCGCAGCCTTGGTGAGTGTGAATGACCTGTAGCAATACACAGGTACTTGAGTCGTACCGCTTAAATGCAGATTTCTTTTCATGGAAGTTAGGTTTCCTCCCACGTTTCAAAAACCTGCATGGGAGGCTGACTGAACACTCCAAATTGTCCCTCGGTCTGCGTGTGAGCGCGGATGGTTGTTGGTCGACGTGTGCCCTGCGATTGGCTGGCAACCGGTTCAGGGTGTCCCCCCCGCCTACTACCCGAAGACGGCTGGGAGAGGCTCCAGCACCCCCCGCGACCCTTGTGAGGATAAAGCGGATCGGGAAAATGGATGGATTGCAGCACACTGAAAATCGGATTATATTAACACACCAAGCACATTTGCATGCAACGATTTTGCTGCCATCCGCGGGAGGCTGAACAGCCTTTAAGAGAAACTCCGGGCAGATTAGCTTGCCGGTGAGTCTTTCGCTACACGAAGAGTGATTGCGGCCCAAATGCATTGTTGAGTGTTACTTTAGATAAACGTTGAAAATGACAATTTCTGTCCCAAGTAGCGGTAAAAAAGTCCCACCAGCCGCGCTTCTGCTACCAAAACAATCGGCAGATGGGAGCAGACTGCTCATCCTCCTGCTGGGAAAAATGAACCCCCTTCATCCTCCTCTGCGCTTACTCTCTGTACGGCTCTCCTCCGCTCAACCCATTGTTTCCAGAGTTCCTGTTATTTTCTTTGAAAATAGACACTGGCTACACTCGGCGAGGACACGGGGGCCTCAACGAAGGCGCATTCAAAGTTTTTAGTCCTCCTGTGCTTCAAAGTTTTCTGCTTTTTGTTCGTTCAAGAGGGTGATTTAGTGGGAGTGGAATGAAGTCAGAACTGCTATTTTAAAACTCCGCAGGGTTGAAATTCTTTTATGTCGCGCTATCAAGCTTTGGAAAGTGCTCAAATTTGGCATAATCACTGAAATAGCGTCCACTTCGATTTCCTGAAAGTACTTGAATTTTAATATTGCCTTTTCAAGTTGTTTTTTTTTGAAGCGATCGTAATCTACCACCTGCAGGGTCCTTACGGGTACTTTATATTTACTGTTTCCTCATTTAGGTTTTCAAGCTTGAATTTTGCATCATAATTCCGAAATGTGAAGTCAACTCAAAAAAACAATTTTTCATGTGTCTGAACTTATACTCACGTACAGGATGGGAGTACTTTTTCTCACCGCGGTTGAATAGTACATTTCTTGTCTATACGCTGAATAGAAGACGGGGTGGAAGAAGGAAGACCTTAGCCCGCGGACAAGCCGCCAACACGCAGACAAAGACGGTGACTTTGGCGTAGATGGCAAAGGACAAATCTGACGTGGGTTGTGCGCGAGTCGCGCGTGGTGCGAAACGTTCCGGGAGGGTGTCAATCTCCTTCAGTCCGAGCGCTGCCTCATTCCATGCTGCCGTTGGTGGAAACCCGACCTACCTCCTTTTTGCTTCTCCCCTCCCACCTCCTTCCCTACAATCCCCTCCTCTCTTGCTCCGTCTCTGGCAGAGGAATCTCGGCCAGCGTTTTTAATTGCGCCGTGCAATACATGACTTCAGTCGGCTTAATGAGCCGGGCTCCGGACCTGGTTCTCTTTTC
>NW_017806235.1:340448-379515 GCF_001891065.2 Hippocampus comes
CCAGTACCGAGGGACAAATCTACCAGGAATCGATGCCCCCGACTGCCTCTCACTGTCACAAGATAGTGCCAAAGCGCAACTTTAAAATGAGACAGTGATTTGGCACCCTTTTCTGGCACGTTAGGGTGTTCAGAAAGAGCACAAAGACAGCAAATAGATGAGTTTTTCAGTGAATGATGGGGGATAGGGTAAAAAAATAAATAAAAATCCGCAACATTTTGAATTCGCGAGTAGCTACCTTCGCATTGGGTCAATTAAAAGCTCTGATGTCATTGTGAGGTATTATCCCTCCTTGAATAAAGCTATTTTTGCACAATAAATACATCAATAAATAAAAAGTACAAAAGGGGTATTGTTAGAGGTATAAAATCCCATTTTTGTCTTTTCAACATTGAAAGTCATAAAGTTGTACTTTGTAAATTCACTGGATGAAAATAACTGTCTTCCCTTGACTTTATATCATAATTTGACTTCTTGGAAAAATATGACTATTTGAAATACATTACAACTTTTCTTGGAAAAAAAACAAAAAAAAAAAAAGGGGGATAGGGTAAAAAAAATAAATAAAAATCCGCAACATTTTGAATTCGCGAGTAGCTACCTTCGCATTGGGTCAATTAAAAGCTCTGATGTCATTGTGAGGTATTATCCCTCCTTGAATAAAGCTATTTTTGCACAATAAATACATCAATAAATAAAAAGTACAAAAGGGGTATTGTTTGAGGTATAAAATCCCATTTTTGTCTTTTCAACATTGAAAGTCATAAAGTTGTACTTTGTAAATTCACTGGATGAAAATAACTGTCTTCCCTTGACTTTATATCATAATTTGACTTCTTAGAAAAATATGACTATTTGGAACACATTCCAACTTTTCTTTAAAAAAAAAAAAAAAAAAAACTCAACTTTCTCCCCTAAAAAGAAAACAAAATTTTGGCTGGCGACGAGTCCAGGGTGCTCCCTGCCTCACCGAAAACAATATTTTGGAAGACCTTTTTTTTTCTCCGTAGAAAAAGGACCTTTTAAATGTCTAAGGCATTTGGCGGTACACAAGGTAGTCACGGTACCATGTTCTATTTTTGCACAATAAATACATCAATAAATAAAAAGTACAAAAGGGGTATTGTTTGAGGTATAAAATCCCATTTTTGTCTTTTCAACATTGAAAGTCATAAAGTTGTACTTTGTAAATTCACTGGATGAAAATAACTGTCTTCCCTTGACTTTATATCATAATTTGACTTCTTGGAAAAATATGACTATTTGAAATACATTACAACTTTTCTTGGAAAAAAAACAAAAAAAAAAAAAGACTCAACTTTTTCCCCTAAAAAGAAAACAATATTTTGGAAGACCTTTTTTTTTCTCCGTAGAAAAAGGACCTTTTAAATGTCTAAGGCATTTGGCGGTACACAAGGTAGTCACGGTACCATGTTCAAATGGCCACAGGATTATGAGGGAGCTTTTTCGAAAAATGTCGCCACTATAAGCGGTTCCTGATCCGCAAAGTTTGAGAACCTCCGTGTTAGGTTATTTGAAGACTAAATTGCAGTGTCAATGTGAGTACAAAGGGTTATTTAATCGTTTACATTTGCCCCTGGGATGGGCTGGCGACGAGTCCAGGGTGCTCCCTGCCTCACCAGCTGCGATAGGCCACAGCTCACCTGCCAATCGAAATAGATAAGCGCTACAGAAAAGGGATGGATGGATAGACACTGACTAACCATATCCTCCTACTGGTCGAGAAATTTGGTGTGGGAGGTGGACAGATGCAACGTGTCATTTCACACTTGCTGGTTGGCCAGGTACTCCAGACACCCAACTACATAAATAGAAACAAATCACATTTTTGCAAGGTGCTGAAGGACTCCCTGTTCAGAGTCCTTCAGCGTCTTCCAGACTCAAGTGATGCTGTTGACATTTTGAAGCTCTGAATCTCAAGGATTTAGTCACCCTGAGTGGGTTCAGTGCCATTTCGGCTTACACAACAGATTGGATGCCGCGTTACTCAGCCACGCGCGCTGTGCATTATTATTCACGAAGGAATCCATTCACGGTGAAATCACCAAAGTTGACATCGCCAAAGTAAAATTCTGAATTTGATTGGAATGTTCCAAAAAAAATTAGCCCTAAAGTTGTAAGGTACCTCTTTGGTGCTGGTCATCCCTCTTCAATTTTGCTCCTCTGTTGCATTCTATGGAGTTCTGTCAACATTTTCGAACCTGTTCTTGATTCTAGTGACTGTGCTTGTTTCTTTCCTCTCTCTTTTATCTTTTTCCCGATGCACCAAATTCATTTTACTTTATTTATCCTAGTCAAGGCTTCTTTTTTGTTGTTGCTGTTTTCTGCGTGATACTCAATAATGGACAACAACTTGCAAAATAGATTTTTTTAAAATAAATAAATAAATCGATACATTACAGCATGTGTCCTTGTGCACCATGATGCACAAGGACACACACACACAAAAAAAAAAGGCTTTCTTTTCAGCACGGGAAGAGATGAACACTCGGCTTTTTGGGACTCTGCCAATGTTACTTAATAAAATCCTTGAGCCGAAGTACAGCTTGTGTGTACAGTACTATTTGATGAAAAGATATGAGCTCACAAAGGTGACCAATGTTAATAATTTCTGTTTCTCTTGTGGGGATGTCCTTCCAGCAGGAGAAGCTGTGGAGCGTGACCTCGGGCGGGATATTTCTGAGCAGAAAACCGTTGACGCTCTACGATTTCAGTGGCGGAGCTGCCAAATAAGTTGACGGATAAACTGCAACCAAACAAGTGGAGATGAGCCGCTTCCCGAGAGGATACGCCCCCACGAGCAGAGATAGTGACAAAAGCGTGTCATGGCACGTCTGTCTTTTGTCATTCAAGAAATTAAAGCATCCATTTCCATACAAAGTGTGAAGCGGACCATGGACTGAGCGACTATTCAATCGGAAAAAACAGAAAAATGACTTACACGGGCGACTGGGGGAAAATATTTGCGGCTTGGAAACACGTACACCGGGTCAAAAGTTTCCCTCATTTTTTTTAAATCACTGCTTTCGCAACTTAAGGTTGCCATGATCTTCCCGTTCACAGCCATGTAGAAATATATCAATCAAAGTGAATTGAGATCAATTAAAGGGGGTATTTGAAGTTTTAAAACAGATAGCAAGATTTGAATGTAGACCCACTTGACTCATCTTTGCTCCCCCAGAAATTTCTGACCAAAGCCACGGATGTTTCAAAATATCCTGGAACCACACTGACCTCTTGTGGCTAAAATCAGAAGGCAGCCATCTTGCCTTGACTTCAGTTCTCTCTACAGCAGTAGGCGGCATTACGCGCCGAGCTAATTTTTAGATGTCAAGATCAGTTCTCAATCATGGCCGTTTATGAACGCATGCGCTTAAGAAAGTGCGTAATTGTGATAAGGAGTCGAGATGACCAGCTTCAACAAAATTGCAGCGGGAGCAATGCTAAGCTACTATTAGCACTGGAAACGAGCCGATGTTAGCTACAGTTGCTGCGTTGGTAGAATGACTTTTTTTGTAATCGTGTTATGATAAAACTAAATGTTCAAATATATATTTTCCTGGAAATTACAATCAGTTAAAAATTGAAAAGGGTTGATATATTTATCCGTCAGGTAAGGTTGCAAGAGGTGCACCAGTGACTGGCTGTCAGAGTGCCTGCCAGTGCGTGGAAAATGAACACCTCGTCGGTAACGCTTTCTGTTTCTGATACATTATGTAATCTTCCTTGGGAGCGTCTGGGTTTTTTTTTAAAAACTCACTCCCCTCCAAATTCCTTTCCATGATTATTCAGGTTGAAATGGGTACACACGGTACTAATGTCAGATTGGGGTTATGGAAAATTGTCTCCCGGAAACGGCTCCATAAACCCAAAATGTTGGCGAACTCTTTTACCATAAATAGGAAAATGACTTGCATGAATGACAGGCACAGGGGATCTCCAGTCATTCGTTGGCTATTGACAATTAGAATCCATGATCGTTTTTTCTGGCCTTTTCTGTGCGCAACCGTCAAAGGGCAATCAAGCACTTACCTTGAAATCAGCTCTTCTCAAACATTTTACACCAAGTTCCACCTAAAAAACAAAACAAAAAAAAAAACACTGCTCTCCATGTATCAACATAATGATCAACATTAAAGTGCATGCACAGCTTCTCTGCCCTTAAAACTGGACTTAAATAATGATCCAATTAAAATATATTTCACACAAAATATATTTTAAAAAGTATCCAAGTAAAAGTTAAAATATATATCTTAAAAATTCAAACAAAATGTATTGAACTTAAAAGTGAAATACAGCTGGACAGTACTTTGTTCACGTACCACTAGAGGGAGCCTGCGTACCACACTTTGATAATCGCTGCATGAAAATTATGACGTGAGTGAAGAGCGTTTAGGGGAAGAACAAAGTTTTTTTTTTTATGACATGATTAATTGATTGCACTTAACAGCAAACAGTCGGTGGCAGCTCACGTGAATGTATATGCGTATCGTTAAAGCTACTTTTAAAAACAATTAAGCGGTTCATATAATGGAGGATTGGACGGATAGTTTTTTTTTTACTGTGCTAGATGTGAGAGAAGTGCAGTTAGCGTGAATTCTTTTGTGTTGCGTGCGTGCGTGTGTGTGTGTGTGCGTGGGTGTTTCTCAAATAAATCAATCTGACACCTCAATTATCCGGTGGACGAGATAATGCAGCTCCGAGTGTCCTACATTTTAACTTTGAAATAAAAAGAAGTGACTCTACCATTTCAGTGTCCTCGTCAAGATTGATGGGAGATGAATTCCGCTCCCGAAAAAGACAAGCGGGAATAGGGAACATTCGATCTGAATGCCTGTACTGTGGTTGTGTACCTGGCATGCCCTAGTGTGTCGACAACCTGGTGTGGTTGCGCTATCACCCAGATTAGTTTCTTTAATTATTATTATTTTTTTTAATATCAGGTGAAATTGATGTAGATTTACCATTGACTTTATTTTCTCCACTTGAGAACGCTTTTTTGTGCTGTTGTGAGAGTTCTTGTTGTTCCGGGGTGAACGTATCGTTATCTGACAGCCAAGAAATTACTTATTTTATGTTTTTATTCATATATTTTAACCCGAACAAATGACGTTTATGCATGAGTGGTGGCTCTTTTATTTTGAAGGTGGCCAACGCCGCTCGCTGGCGGCACACTACCGTAATGCAGAGCATTGCCAATCGCAGTGCGGGCTCACTTGACTTCGACTTTGCGAGTGCGTGCTGGCTTGACCGCAGTGATCAGGAGGTGGTGGCACAGCATTGCACGAACTCGTTTTTGTCCGGGGCTATTTCTTTTCCGTTTCGTCCAGGCTAGCTTCGGTTTGGCCAGGATCTGCGTGTGTGTTTGTTTCAATCTTGTCTGAGAATTTCACCCGGCTGTTCTCACGAGCCTGCTGCTGCTATCAGAGCTCACCGCTGCCTTGGCCGGACAACAAGTCCAACCATCTCTGAGCCAACTGCTTGATTCTCTGATAGCAAGTCTGTCAGGGTAAAATGTCAATCAAGCGGTCTCCTCCCGAGTTGGGGGCGTTACCACTCGTGCTGAACTTCGTCACAAAAAAAAATAAAACTACTTAAATCACTACACAGTTCTTCGGGGGAGTGAATTTTGGTGCTGACATCATTTTTACAGACACAGTTGTAGAAGTACACATGTTCAAGTGACCCTGGAAAAGAATGAATCCGGCAGTAAAATACCGGAATGTTCCGCTGTTGTGATCTTGGTGATCCATCCAAAATCATTAGGCACGCCTTTGTATCTTCCAACACAAGCAATGTACTGTACTTGTAAAATGCTTTTCTTGGCTCCAAATACTCGCGATATTCGTCTGTAGCCAGCGAAGCTAACACGACTAGCTAGCTACTGCTTACAATGTCAGCATTCCAGCCATTTGCTTTTTTTTTTTTTTCCTTTTTGCTTTTGAATTATTGCATTGGTAACTTGAGAGCGAGCCCGTTATGTTGCTCCTTCAAATCCTTTTGCTTTGTGCTCAGTCTGCAATAGCTTCCATCTTTCTTTCAATCGATTTCCTTGACAGTCTTTGCTACGGCCCCGTGTAACCTTCAAAGGCACGCCGTACGATTCGACTTGAGCGCGGCACCGATGGTTGTCGTCAAGGCTTTTCAATCACGTTGGAACGAGGAATGCATTTTTTGCGTTTTGTAAATACCAGAGGCTGTGCCGAAAGACTCTCAAGGACGGTGTAATCAGTTTGCTGAATATCGTTGCTGCTTATTGTCAAGAGGTGGGAAAAAAAGTTCTGACACTCCGAAGCTGTAAATTTAGAAGAACTGTTTGAGCTCCTTTACTTCACCGGGGATCATTCTTTAAGGCAACGCCATCACACGGATTCTCTTAAAGCCCCTGGAAAGCGGGATCCTTTCGCCGTCCCCCGAGTCCTCCGCGTGTTCGTTTGAATTTGGGCTGAGGTGAGGTGTGAAAATCAGAGACTGAAAATGGAGAAGTTCTTCCAAGAAGTTTTATGTGAACGTTCAGGGCACAAGTGCGATCCAAGCAATCGTTGCGGTCAAGGCACAAATGCGCAAAAACAACATCTCAAGACAAGTCTTATTTATATATTCGAAGCAGGGCGTCACTCCCAATGGATACTTCACTTTCGGTTTCCTGATGACTGTTCTAATGCTTTCGTTTTTTTCCCCCCAAAAATGTTCCAGATGTTTTCTTTCATTTCTCCAACAATGCTTTCATTTACGAATAACAAGTTTAGTTGTGTGCTGCGGGCTAGAAAAAAAAAAAAAATCAACTTTTGTATAGTCATCAAGTATTTGCACTTTTTTTACATCCCACCGTTGCACATTGTTGTTTCAACCTTTCTATAGTCACACTACAAATACTCAAGCAACAGTATCTTGGTACAGTTAAGATCACAAAATACAAGTTTCTCAATCAGGCCTTCTTCCTTTGGGTGTTCCTGAGTGCACCAAACAGATGGTTTGCAGGTACGCAAAAAGAGGAGCCTCCCAGACGCGCTGCAAGGAATCGACAATGAAAAAAAAAAAAAGAAGCTGCAAATCCTCCGAGGCATCCCTCTGTGAATACCACCCAAGTCAGCATACCACCCAGCTCGAAAGCGAAACTATTCACCAGAGGTCCCCGCTCAAGAGTTGGAGTGGAGCGTTCCAGGACGTCTGCACCGAGGCTGCTCTTAATCTCAAGCGGATGACAGAAGTGCAGAGGAATTTCTCTACTCTCTGCCCGAACGGGCCCGCAACGATGCTTTCCTGCATCCCTGTCAGTTCTCACGCGGCCCTGGCTTTTTTTTTTTTTTGGAGGGAATATGACCCCCGACACCATACCGAAGGCTGGCCAAAGGAATGTCTCCAAACACCAATCTGGAAACTGTCGACACTGGTAACAGCTTTCGGAGCTTTGTGCGATTTAGCCCGGTTAACACTCGCAACATTTTCTGTAGAACTTTGTCAACGCATTTTTCACAGAAAAAAATAAAATAAAATCATCAGTTTGTGCTGCTATGTAGCGCCCGCCCTACAATTCCGGCATGTTTGTGGACTTTGGTGTGAAAGGTGGTGCAAAAAGTAGACGTTTTGACAGTCGGCAGAAGATTGCAACACGCTTTATACCGCCCATGACCCTTCGGAGCCCACTTTTACAGTCTGAGTTTGACAACGCTATTTCTTGAATTGTAAACCCAGCTGAGGTGTGCTTTACAACCAGATGGTGGACGGTGCCCACCTGCGTGCCGTGTTCTATCGGCACAAGCCGAAGTTGTCCTTGCCAGCCTGAGTGTTTTCGCAACTCAGCGCTCGCGTGAGGCTCGACCATAGTCTGATTCCAGATGTCGGTGCGAAACTCCGCAGCTGAACAAACAGCGACGAGTCTTCTCTATAGCATGACATGTTTAAAATGACACGCGGGGCTAAAAAGATGTCGGCCAGCTGAGTCAATCGTATGTTTATAGTCTTGTAAGTTATGTTTTGCCATTTACAGCCTGTGTCTCCATTGCGTCACCGTTGTGTCAACATTGTTGAGTGACGTCATATTGAAACATGTTGGTGAACTCTTGAGTATTTTTTTTTTTTTTCGTCTTCTAGTGCATTTAAGTGCACTTTTTTGGGCCGAAATCGGAAAAGTCCGACTTCCTATCTTCATCGAATGCAGCATAACAATTGGCCTGTCGCGGCTTCAGCCGGTGGGCAGCCATCTTACGTTGCCAGAGTGACTGACAACTTCTGTTCGGTTTTCACTGCAAACGCTGTTATCGGTGCATATTTTACGCTGAGATGCTTTCATGGAAATGGGATGTGAGAGCCTCTCAACGTATAAACTTTACTGTTTACGTCGACTAATCAAAGTTTATTATCTCTGTATCGTGAATCGTAATGAACGGAGGTTTGGTAAGTGTGCTTAACTATTGGCAACGTAAGGTGGCTGCCGGTGGCAGTCCATTCAACATAAGTCAGTGGTATTTGCTAGTTCTTACCTCAACAAGGATCTAAGTGGACAGCCGACATATCTGGAGACATTTCAATCTATCTGTGCGGTCCAGAACATTGAGAAGAACTGGACTGCAGTTGGGCAGACTTTCCAGACATTTTGAATAACACAGACAATCTACTCTGGCAAGGAAGCATCTTGGCAGCGTTCAACGTAAACCATTGCGTTTGGGATTTATCTTGCTGCAGCTCTACCACGGTGGACTGTAAATAACGCACAATAACACCAGTGCCTTAACAGCACGGACATTGTTAGAAGCCTTGACGTTTGCTCGCCCCGGGGTTTTGCTTGTTATTTCTCCCAAAACACTGTCAGGAAAGAAAGAAAAAGCCTTCGCATGATGACTCACTCTGATGTGGGTTTGTTGTGTTAATGGCAACTAAAACCACGTTACAATGAAGGTCGTCTTTGCCGGTGGCCTTTTTTCCTTTTCAACTGTGCTCTGGCGGAAGGGTGAGGGAGAAGGCATTCATTCATGCGGCTTTCACAGAGGCATGTCAGCAAACATGCCGCCACTGTCTGCCTGCCAGGTTTCTCTCAATCCGCAGCTGCCGTGCACAAGCACCAAAGCAAAAAAAAAAAATACCTAGAAAGTCCTGAGACACTTGACTTCCTAAAGTAGTCCCCATGTGAGAAGAAAATGTCAGTATCTCTGTTGACAGATGCTGTCGTTCACGAATGGATATTAGGGAGTTAGCCCATTTGAACTCCTTTGCCAACCAAAACAGCAGCACATTTAATGACTGCGTTCGTAGATTTGTGACACATGGCCACTACACGCACACATATATAGAAATATATATTTACAATTTGCATTCAATGAGACTGTGACGTGGTTGCTACACAATGTTATGTACATCCACATGTGCGTGAGTGTTGTGGGGTGCGACTGCGGTACAATGACCTCACTACTTCGTGGATGCTATTGTTATCTGCTGAACTCAGTTGCTAACCAAAACATCTGAGAAAAAAAAAAAAAACGCCTCACTCCTTCATACAATTTTTATTGTATCAAATCTGCCATACAATAACACAAACCAGCATGTTCAAGCATTATGAACAGTTTTTCACAACTTTAAGGGATATTGCACATCCTCCCTTCATGTTCCTCCTCCACAAACAGTTCATGGAGGTCTGTAAGTTCTACCAGGCTCCCAAACGCAGTAAATTACTCACAGAATTTTGGAGGAGTATTTAGGGCCGCCCTGAAAAAAAATATCAAAAATAAATTGAATTTAAATTTCCAACTTTAGTCAAAGCAGTATTTTTTTAATTGTGTTTTCTTTTTCAGTGTGGCCCTTAATGGTCTTCATACAAACTAGTAGTGGCATGTTGGATTCATGTTCCAAAGGATTTTTGACTTTTTTTTAAATCCCCCAATCCATCAAATCGGCAGCAAAAAAACAGTTCCTTGTTGGGGTTGAATGACCTCTGATTTTGTCGTCAACGCTAAGTCGACATCGATTCATCGATGACTTCATTTCTATTTATTTTTGGCAACCCCATCGGAAACATGCTGCCCGCCATCCCCGAATGTGGTCGCCCCCACCCCTCGCTTCGCTCATCCGCTCACATTCAGACACTCGCTCATCCAATCTCATTCAGACATCTTCACTCCCCGCCAGGGAGTCGGAACGCACAAAATCCAACTCTGATACACACAGCACAAGTGCAGGGGCGCTTCCCACTTAAAAAGACTGCACTATCATTTTTGGAAAAAAAAAAATCACAAGGAGGAGGGAATGTTTTGCATTCATGGATTTTAACCCTTTCAGGGACAGCGGTTACTACAGTGGACAGCTCATGGTGTTATCAGGTTACAGGGTGCCTGAAAGCCTTCACAATTCATTTTCACAATCGTGAAGTATTCCTGCTCGTCCTTGTTTCATCGATAGATGGAGCGGAGGCTATGGTATATTGTCTCTTTCCCTGTTAAAGGAGGGAATTTGTTGAATTTGCTCATTGACGGCTGACGTGAGGGTTAAGGATGTTCAAGCATTTGCAGGTGCGCGTACATAGCACCTAATATTTCAGGATAGACTTGCATATTTTGCAAGTGGCCGTGCCACAAGTCTCTTTTTTTTTTTTTTTTTTTTAAAGTAGCCGCCACCCTTGAAGCACTGCTACAAATTTGTCGCGCAGACCCGCCACCTTTTGCTTTTCAGCAAGGTGTCCGTTTGGTTCGTGCCAAAATACGTGATTGGCGATGAATCGACTTCAAGCGCGAATCGCCGTTGCTGAGTGGTAAAAAGTCATCTCGTGGGCTAATCGACAAATTGATGGAACCACGAGTCCCTTGCACAATTTACTTCCACAAAAAAAAAAAAAAACATTATAATATTATCCCTTGACAGAAAGAAACAGAGCCACAGAAAACATCATTCAAGCAGTAAAAAAAAAAAAAAAAAAAATTATATAGGACCATGACATGTTAATGACAAAGGAACTGTATCAAATGGAACCTCTTGAGCTGGAATGACCCAAAGTACAAGATTTTTTTAAAAAAATCATATCTGAAGAGTATGTGTTGAAATTCAAAGCATCTTCACCCCCTGAAAATAAGAATATAAATATCAGTCACATGCACCAGCGTTCATGTTGGACATGAGTGAATCGCCTTGCGGCACCTTGTTACTTGGCAGTTGCGTGTCTGAACGTAAACCCCCGTGTACGCGATGTCGCATCGAACGACGTTGTTGGTGAAGTCCGACTCCAGTACATGGAAGTCGGGATTAACGGTGACCTGAGAGCGTTGTTGAAAATGACTTTACAAGAGCATCTAATTGAAGTCAGGTCATATTGTACTTTTTTTCATGATTGATTTTATTTTTTTATTTTTTTTATTTTTTTACCTTCAAGATGTAATTTCCTGGCGTGACGTCCGTGATGTCGATCCACTGGCAGTCGATGTTGGCGGCGTAGAGGTCGTGACAGCCCGGGCTCAGTCCCTAAAAACCAAATGTTTGATCACAAAGCAGCAGACGACAAACCGTCTTACTATAGAAGCCACATACGAGCCGCGTGAGACTTTGTGAGATTTAATGAAATCTCACGACATATGCTCTGAGTCTACAAAGTCCCTCGAGACTTTCGAAAGTCTCGAAAGTCGAAATATTATAAAACTCGTTTGATTTATCTTATTTGACAGGGCTGCATTTAGTCTTGTAAAGGGACTTGCCTCCCAGTCACACGCAAAATAACCACGGCGTTCACCAATCTTTTTTTTTTTTTTTGACATTTTTGGCACATAACTTCTTTTTAAGTTTGTACGACAGCTGGAAACGCTTTTGGCCCGTCAAGAGGTCGCCTCACCTGTGTGTGAGCCGTGCAGGCGTAGCGCCGTCGGAACCCCGTGTCGCACGCCGTGTCCTCCAGGCAAAAGCTGGCCTTGTGTCCTTCGGCCACTCTGTGGCCGGTGACGGCGTCCAGGAGGTCGTAGTTGCTGAAGGCCTCCATGCTGTGGTAGTGTCTGTTGAAAAATCAAAAACATGCTGTTGGGTTTTTTTTTTTGATTTTTTTTTTTTTTTATACTCACCTCCAGTGTACAATATGCAAGGCCATTCGATTCTGTCTCTCTCTCTCTCTCTACACACACACACACACACACACACACATATATATGTTAGAATTCCTATTGAATTTGAGCTAAAAATATATAATTTTTTATATAATATATACAATACATTAAATATATAAAATCAACATGTTTTAAGTTTTTTATTTAAACATATATAAAAATATTACACTCCAAAAATGACTAAGGATGTTCAAAACAATCTATTCTGTATATTCTGAAAATGTACATGTATTTTATTTTATTTATTTTTTAAAAAGTGTATCGTGTTTCTTTTATTGGGTGGCTGGAGGGATGGATGGGAGGGTGGTTCCTTCGAAGGCAGGGACTTACTGGTGACAGCTGTGCCAGTCCCACTGATGCCTGGGCTTCAACGGAAGGAAGTCGGCTGTGCCCTGGTTCTTCACCTTTTGTGGAAAACGGAGGAGCACCCGAAAGTCGATGTCGCTCACCGACGGTCCGTGGGCCGAACTGGGCAGAACATTTACACTTCACTCACTGACCCAGTGTGTCAGTGTGTGTGTGTGTGTGTGTGTGTGTGTGTGTGTGTGTGTGTGTGTGTGTGTGTGTGTGTGTGTGTGTGTGTGTGTGTGTGTGTCTACCTGGCCAAGCAGTCCTCCTCCGCCGCACAGCGCAACGCAAACATCTGCATGCGCTGGACGTAAGCGCCTGCTTGGATGGCGTACGGGTCTGGCACCAGATCAGGAAGCCCTGGGAGAACAGAGTCCAACATCAATATGTCACGGGACTTCATGGGGGGGGGGGGGGGGGGGCCAAAAAAGGGGGGGGGGGGGGAGAATCACCGGACCGGAACCAAATGGAGCATGTATTTGACCTACTGAAAAAGAGAAGCTGGCCTTCCAGCCCCACCTTCCTGGCCTGACTCCATAAGGGGACCTCGGTGACCCGTGCACGGGCAAGGTAAAATACATTCCAATATTTGTACACCAGAGGGATCTTTTGAGGTGTACTTTGTCTAGCCTCTTACCTTGGACCTGTTTGCCACGGGCCACCCTGCTGAGGCATAAAGCCTCTGAAAATTGAGCTCCAAGGAGCATTTTCATAGTACAGCAAGTGGCGATTTCTCTCGGGTCTAAATATTAGGAACGGGTCTTAATCTTGACACACCACACTGCCAAATGACAAAATACCACTCAAAAGTCAACTACCGTTTTGGAAGTATCTCGTCCCGTATCCCGCGTCTGGGGGTCTTCGCCCGTGGGCCCCCGCTCGTCCTCTGGAGGGGTACATGTTGTACAACACCGAATTGCCGTGGGGCTGAAGCGAGTCGTCGTTAAACATGCCCTCCGCCTCGTCGGAAGCGTTCTCCTCCAGCGGGTGGTACGGCGCTGGGGGGCCGGGGTCTCCCGCCGAGTACCCGAAGGAAGAGCGGGCGTCGGGGAGCGCGCGTAACGGTATTCCTTCACGGCCGCGCGGGACCGAAGCGTCCGCGGGGATACCGTCGTCCCACCCGAGGAAATCCCGAGCGAAGTCCACCGGGGCGTCGACGACGACGGCGCCGCCGCGGCGTCGTCCGGTGCGCGCCTGATGCGCTCCGGGTGGGATCCTCACCCTGCCTTCGGATCCCGTCGCTCGGTCCCGGCGGCTGACGTAAACGTGCGCTGGGGACTCGAACTCGGAGCCGGTGCTCATGAGGCTGTGGATCTGGCCGTTGTTTTCCCACTGGATGCGGTGGCGCCAAGGGCCGGCGTGCGCCGGCACGGGGTGCTGCTCTTGTCCGCCGATGACTTGGAATAGTCCGTGGGAGAGACAGAAGAAGACGAGAGACGCAATTGCCATGGTAACCAAACTACACGCCTAAAAAAAAAAAAAAAAAAAAACTCGTGTCCGTGAACAATTTAAGAAATTCCACGCGTGTAAACGCCTCGCGTCCCCTCGCAGGTCCACTTCTGTCAGGACTCAAGTGGGCTGTACCCACGTTACTCCCCCCCACCCGCCACCCTCCTCTTTTTTTTTCTTTAAGTCATTTACAGAATTCAGCCCACTGAGCGACTATGGTCAAACCTTCTACATTAACCCTTCACTTGCGAGACACTTTGTTGAGTAAACTTTGACGTATGGGTGTTAAATTAGCTGGCCGTGGGTGGTAGTGGTGGTGTGTGTGCGTGGGGCATTTCTACACGCTACTTAGTCTCGACCACGAGAAGTCGTATGGAAGTTTGACACTATGAACAAATACATCAATAGGGGTGGGGGCTAGTGAACAAATCCATGGGTTAATAAATCATATCATATCAAAGAAACCAATCCCCCTAGCGGCTGTTTCGATGCCATGTCGGCACGTATATGAGAAAGTATTCCAAAATTATTTTTTTCAAGCAAATTCTGAAAGAATACACGTACATTTTTTTCCACAATCAAATATCAAATGTTAAAAAAGCAAAGGTAAGAAAGACTTAACAAAATGTTGAAAGAGTAAATAACATATTTCCAATCAGAGTTCCATGACGATTTCTGAAATTGAAAAACACATTAATTTAAAATTTTGTCTCACAACTCTATTTAAACAGCTTTAAATTAACATTAAAAACCACTCCATGATTTAGTTCTAAGAATGAGCAACGTGATTAAAAAAAATAGAAGTACATTTTTAAATGCAAGCGTAAAATTTTAGACTTGATGTGATTATAAATGAATAATATAATGTACTGTAATACAATTTTAAATTTTCGATTTTTTTCCCGGACACAAAACTATTAAAATCTGTTTTAAAAAAAGTACTATAATATATCTACCACACGAGGGCAGTGTTGCCAAAATGTTCAACCAATGATCATCCACTTCCAAGGGACATCTTGGCAATGCCGTGTCTCACATAAATAAACAATACTCATCAGTTTGAAACTTCAATATTTTGTCTTTGCAGCGTGTTCAATCGTATGTATGTTGAAGAGCATTTGCAAATCGTTGTATTCTGTTTTTATTCACTTTTTACGCAACGTCCCGCAGCTTCATTGAAATTGGGCTTTGTAACTAAATTAATGTGACTTAAAAAAACACACACACACACACACACACACACACACACACACACACACACACACACACACACACAGTCAAAGTAAACATAAAACAATGACTTTACATGTTGTGTATTTACAATACAACTACCACCACACAAATTAGGATCTATGTTTGCGGTGCTTTAAGCTGTCAAGCAATGGAGTGCACAAAATTGGTGCAGTAAAATATGGAGACAGACAATACAAGAGAACACACCTCTTATTGGAACGACTAATATTAGTGCTGTAGTGATAAGCTTCGAGAGTTGAGATGAATAATGTCTGTCTGTATGTCTTCTACTGCCTCCGGGTGGCCAAGACGGGCACAACAGAAAGACCAGCACAATAGCCATTCCATTGATGCAGTGTGATAAAAACTATTTCCTTCTTTCTAATTGTATAATTACTGTATGTTAAGTACAATCTTATGCAGAGGTGTTATTCCTCATTAAAATACACATGACGTTTTTCTTTTAATGTGGAACAGATCAATTTTTCACCATAGTTTCCGATGAGGAAAAAAAAAAAGGGTTGCGAAATATTAACCGAGACCACCATAGCAAGTAAGGACGTGAAACATAGCACACAGAGTTGACATTGTCACACCGTGTCCCATGCGAGCCGTCCTCTTGCCACATGCCATCAATGCCGCGCAACTCTCAGCCCATCCAAATAGGGCCAGTTTGCGTGCGATTCTATTCTCGGCTTTCCACATCCCTCCCAGTGGCATTCCCGCTTGCTTTATAAGAGCGCTGCAGCCTGGGCACTGGTTTGGCACAAGACTTCCCAGAGCAGGACATGTAAAAGGCACAAATAATAGCCAGTAAGTATTATGATATGACACTGAATTGAGACTTAATTGTGTGTGGAAAATAAAGCAATCAAGTCAAAATCTTACCACCCCCCCAAAGAAAAGGTGGCAAACTAACCTTTACTTTTTGCTTTGGAAATAAAACACTTGAATACTTGATGCTTTGAATATGTTATAATCTGTAGGTGTCCTCCATGGCCTTGCTTCATGATGATGATGATGATGATGATGATGTATGGAATACACAACTTAATGATAAGAGCCACACACTGCAGGTGAGATGCTAAAAACCTTCTTTTCATGCAGGGATAGACAGACAGACAGTCAGACAGACAGCCACAAAGACAGATAGACAGCTAGCTAGCTCGCTAGATAGATCGATAGATAATGTATATTACAGTATTTTATATATATATATATATATATATATATACACACATACTTTTTGTATTATATTGTATCTTGTGCTAATGATTTTGTTGTGTTTTAAATAACTTGCTCATGATTAGATTGACAATTTGATTATAGAAAAAATACGACTAAGCAATTCTTACTTTTTATTCGGAAAAAAACATTTACAGCAAACACTGGGGCTTTTCAAAATTAAAAAAAGGTTGAATTTCTCATAAGATTTAGATTTTATCCAAAAATAAAACAAAAAAAAATTGTTGCTTTAAAATTCAAAATTGACTTTGTCTCTAGAAAATAAATAAAAAAAAAATACTGCTTTTTATGGAAAAATCTACACTTTTTTAAAGTATGATGATGACTTTTACCTGAAGCAAAATTCCTTTAAATCTCTCCTCAAAAATTGATTACAACTACAGTAAAGAAGACTTATCGTATATTGTCACTAATACAATATACTACTTTATACTCTGTATAAATCATGAGTGTTTATTTAGATTTTTTTTCCAGAAAATGTATGTGAGATAGAAGTAGAAAAAAAAGCACAAAATCCTTGCAGTCTGCCCTTTTTTGTGACGCAAATGATGCCGCTCCCGTCCACCATGTATGGTGGGCCCGACTGTATTTTTGGTGCCTGCTACAGGACGACTGACGTGAGGGCACGTCGAGTTGTCACCTTAACCACCCTTCGCTCCCCCTCAACCCGGCAACCGACCTGTGGTTCAGTGGCATGTTTTTAAAATAACTCCCTCCCTCCTGACACCTCAGGCACTTGGCCTGAATTTAAAATGTCAGGCCAGCTGCCATCTACTCAAGAGTTGGCATGCCAACACCCACACCCCCTCGAACATATCACAAGACCCACTTCAAAAGTTTTGGTTACATACTGTATGTGCTGAGGAATAGACGTCCCGTACATTTTGTTCATCTGCGGATTGTATTCAACACCACCTCATTTCTGGTTGAGCACACTTCAATGTTGGCAATAATTCAAGCAATTTTAATACACTGGTATGTCGATTTCTGAGTTTTTCAAGATGGGGAAGAAAAAAAAAGTGATTTCCGAGGTATATTTTTTAATTTGTATATTATAACTTTATATTAATAATTTATGAGTATAATAATATCAACAATTCAAAATGTGATTATATATGATAAATCAGATCAAATATATTTTTTCATGCTGCCAGGAAAAATGTTTGAAAAAAATATTTGTTCCAGATTATTAATCATGATCATAGATTATTATGTAAAATGGAGGCACCAAAAACAGTAACACCACTTACACTTGTTTATGTGTGTTTGTGTTTGACAAACAGACATGTCATGTTTATGTTGCATTCAAGGTCCACTTTGAGGAAATTTAACTTCCAGAGAGTTACCTTTCGCAATTTTAGTGAATGAAAATGTTGGTCGTAGTTTTATTGCATTGGGCGCGTTCAATGCGGTCAAAGTGCAGCAGTCGTGTTAAAAAAAAAAAAATTCAACATCAGGGTTAAAAAATAATTGTTTTCCTGCAGTAGTTTATCGCCTATCATCACCATTTACGATTTGTAAGTTTATCTGATCTGTCGTCTCGGAAATGAGCGTGACTGAGTGAAAAGGACAACAGGAAACAGATTGGAGTGCTTTGTTGACTTTATGTGTTTTCAGTTTGACAAACGTGTACAGCAACATGTACATGTATGTTCATTCGACCCGTGCCGAAGCAGGGCGGCTTATCTTTTTCTTTTCCAGACAGAGTGATATAAAAGACAGATGTGTGCGGCTTGGCACCACTATTTACACATTCTATAAGGCGTATATGTCATCAAAATGGTCGTTGTTATTTACATTATCTATACACAAGTTCCTCCCGGCCACCATCCTGCTGTGGAGAGACAAAATCAGATGTCAGTGCTGAAGAATGAATAAATATGATTCAAATGTCAAAAAATGAGCAGAAATCACAATCACCAAAATCGCTAATATCATAATGATGAATGTACCTATGAGTTGTTGAGGAGGGTGTTCTGGATGCTCTCAAACACGACAGAGTAGATGTCATCTTTTGACATCATTCCATCGAGGTACTCTAAATGGGGAAATTCGACGGTTAGCCAGCTTTTAGAATGTCGGAAAGGCTGCAAACAAGTCTCGCTTGCATTTGGGGCAAAAGAGGCACTGCCCCACCAGATGCAGCAGGTGGCACTTGCGTACCAAACAATAAAATTGTCGAAAATTGTCCTTTCTCTGCTGTTTTGGGAAGCTGAGCCCTCAGCTCATGTCACTGTTTGTTTTTCTTAATAGGCTCGGGAGCACAAATGATGGAGCCCTACGAAGTCTGGCAGGTAACAAAGGACTACAAAACCAGACCGGGGATAGATTTGGTTCGCCAATTTTACTCTGCCTGTCAACTTGCAGACTAAAATAATTAATCAGGTTGAATACACATTTTGGGGTTTTACATGAGTTCTTTGTAGTTCAACTTATCCTTATATATAGTCCAACAAGACATATCTTGGAATAGTTAATTTAAGATAAGATAACATATCCTTTATTTGTCCCACACTGGGGAAATTTACAATTTCATTTGTATTATTGTCAATTTATTTATATTATTTTTCTGTTGTATTATTGTTGTTTTATGAAAAGCACTTTGTTGTAGTCATTGTGAAAGAGCTATCTAAATAAAGATGTATTCTATTGTATTGTATTTTCTGTCCAGTAAGTAGCAAATCCTTGTAGCCAGGATAACTTTAGTACATAGAGTTGCTTGCCCAATAATATAGTAAATGAGCATGTGTTTTATTTCCAAAGCTTAGGCTATTAAAAAAAAAAAAATTACTAGCTAACCAGGCTAGCTTACTAGTTTAGGTATATTGTCCAATAGTTTACTTACATCGCTTGTTCATTTAGATTATACATTTAGCCCTGTTCTCTTGTCTTACCCAAGATAGTTTGGCTAGGAGGCTAACTTAGCAGCCTATTCTTTCCTGTTAAGTAATTAGCTAAACCTTACAGCTAGCCTTGCTTCAGGAGGATTAAGGTATCTATATTTTACTTATGTTGCTTACATGTACTTTTATTCTAAAATAGTTGTCTTTTTCATGTCCAGCTAGTTTTAGTCGTTAAGCTAACATACCAGGCAAGCTTTTTTCGGAGCAAGGTACATTACTACCTGGCTAATCTAGTAGCCTTGTCTTTGCTTATGCAGTGGTTAGCCCAGTTTTAGACGGCTAGTTTAACAAAATGCCCTGTGGCGGTGGTGGTGTTTTTTTTTTGTTTTTTTTTTTAGTATGTAGTATACCAAGCAGGGTTGATATCCCGCCATTGTTTGTCTTAATGTACCTATTCTGTCACACTGGCTCTCCATTTGTTTACGGTGCTTCAGATACATGGGCCAGACATGGCCGTCGAACAGACCGGGAGGGTCGGGGACCGTGTATGTTCTTGTACTGCGGAGACACAATCAGAACCGTATTAAAAGCCTGCCGTAACTGTGACTGTTACGACGATGGCGAGGGAGCCCGCTACCTTCTCCTCGTCTTGCACTCCTCATAAGGAAGTGAAATGTAGAAGCACCTGTCGTACACGTCGATGAGAGGCCTGCAGAGAGACGAGATCCTGAGATCCTGAGCGTTTGACGTCTGGAGGTTCCCAGCGACGTGTCATCAAGAGGGTGACCTACTTGTAGTTGTAGATGAGGAAGCCCTCCACGATGAGAATATGGATCCCTTTTTGGTCCGAGCCGAATTCCACGGCTTCGGGTGACAGGCTGACGCCATGGGAGCGGGCAAACTTGACCGGGTTCTCCTGCCAGCCTTTCACTGTGCCGACCATCGCCTCCATGTCCAGAGCCGAGATGACTGATGGTGGGGTGGAAAAAAAAATACAGAGAAACAAAAGCCAGTTTCAGCACATTGAGTCACATGAATGTGCTGTTAACACACATTAGTCACTGTTAGTGAATGTCTGTGGCATTCACATGGAATACTGTGTGAATGTATCATTTTTAGGTTTAGGATTGGATAGTTACCAAACCAAAAAAAAAAAAAAAAAAAAAAAAGGGGAAATGTGGAGGAAAGAAAAAGTACATTACTGCATTTGGTTTTCCTACGCGAAAATCCATTCTTACCATCCCACTGTCTAAAGCCGTCCTCCCCGACTTCTATTTGATCGGGTTTCTGAAATAACAGTCACCAGTAAAACATTGCTGCAGCCTAGCAACCCGCCGCAGCTGATCACACCTGGACAGGGCAAGCCAAGGACCCGTCTCCACTCAAAGCGGTGCACAATCTTGGGGGGGGGGTTGGTTGGATTCATACGTGATATATTCTGGATCATGGTCACTTTCCAGAGCTGGGATGCTTGTTAAAATTCGCAAGAGGAACAGGACGATAACATTTGGGGGTGGGCTGGGGGTTTCATCCATCAGATCCTGCTTACTAGGTATCTCATAGCAGAAGGAGGGTGACGTGAACAAGTTTTTGAGGGTTAATTTAGTGGATCCTATGGATGAGATAGATATTTCACAAACTTGTAAAGCAACAGAGGGATGAGACACAAATATTTTGCCGCCGTTCACAAGATCCTACAGACCACGTATTTGGAGGATGAAATCTCATAGGATGGCCACAAAAACGTTCAGGTCTTAATTAGAAGGTTCCTCCAACCAAAAGAAGAATGAGGCAAAAAAAAAAAAAATTTGGAGTGTTAATCTGTCAAACGGACTAGATAACTCGCAGCACGGGGGGGGCGGGGGGGAGCATCAGATTAAACCGTTTTTCGTTAATTTGGGGGATCCTAAGAACTTGGTATCTCATAGAATGGTAAAGCAAAGTGTCGGTATCAGATTTCAGATATCTCGCGGAACAGAAACGAAAACTGGGGATAGACTGAAAACATTCAGGGGGTTCATTCAGTAAATCCCACCGACTGAAAGTAAAGGGGCAAACGCTGAAAACATTTGGGAGGGTTTGTTCATTCAATTTTTCAGATCGTGGGTCACTGAAGGTCCCGCTCTGTTACTGTCGGCGAGTGTGATTGTCTGTCCGTCCACGTGACCCCGAATTTCAGCAAATTGCGGCGCACACAAAGCTTCGCGGTTGCCGATCGATGGCGGCTCAAAAACGTTTCTTTTGGACTTTTAAGAGGGGACGCGCCGTCCTTGATGATTGGCTGTCCAGGAGACAATCAGCCACTTGTGTTACTAGGCTACTGCCATGACAGGACAGAATTTTTAGGCTTGCGTCCTCAAGTGCAATCAGTGTAGCGTACCTTCATCGCCATCGACTCTTACCTTGAAAAAGTCATCCTGGTGCACCACGCAGCAGTTGGGCAACGTCCTGAGCAGTCTGTTAGTCAGGGTGGTCTTGCCACCGTTGGTCACTCTGCGGAAGGGACAAAAAAAAAAAAAAAAGAAAGGAAATTGACCTGTGATGTCCAGAACTACGAATCAAAGAAACGGACACTCACCCTCCAATGCCAATGATGAATTTCATGTTGGTCGCCTTTGTTTGGAATTCAGTAATGAAAAGATGGGGAACCCCGCTCCACAAAAGCTCTCTCAAAGCCTTCTCCGCCCCTCTCGGACCTCAGCCGTTCCCCCTCTTTTACTACTTCATTGATAGGCAATCTCCATGTGGGCTATTTAAAGGACGCCAGCCGCCCGCAGCACCAATCGGATCGCTTTTCCTGGAGGAGGAAGGCTCTCATTTGCATACAGGCCCAAAAATGTTTTCACCTGCTCTGGGGGTGCAGGAATGTGACACCTCAGAAGCTTCTTAAAACAAAGCTTTGATGCCGAGGTGCCAGCATGGACGAGATTTTTCGGAGGTAGTCCGAAAGGGAAACGCTTCAAGTCAATCGAAAGAGTTTGGGAGTTTTCAAGGGGAAAAAAAAACCACAGCGGTGCTAAATTTAGCTCACTCGGCATCACACATATTTCTGATGCAACCGGCCGGCTTTTGTGGCAGCAAGCCATGTGACTGGCAGGTCGAGGGAGTCATGCCGTGTTCGAAGGGGTCGTTAAAAAAAAAAAAAAAAAAAAAAATCTCCTGCAGCTCAAGGAGGGTTATAAGCTGCATGCATCACATGTTTGTTGTGTTTATGGCTAGAAATGATATGGATATCTTATCCCATTCACGTGTATTTGTCAAGTCATTGAACTTTGCTTCGACTGTTGCAGGGCACGTGATTGCAACTATAGAAGTGGCATACATACATAGACGGATGGACAGTATCGTCGACAATATGTACCGTACTCAGATTTAGATGTACTGTACGTATGAGAGAAATTGGTCTTTTAGAAAAAAAAAAAAAAGTCGTACATCTTTTGAGTTCAGCTCATGAAAAAAATGGAGCAAAATCAAAAGTGTTTGTTTATATTTTTGTACCCTTCCATCCAAGGTTTAGTCCAGTTACGCAACCTGGCTTGTGCTGCTTAGTCAGAAAACATCCCAAAAAGCATAAATAATGAATGTAAATGTGGCTACGTTGTGCTAACGGCGACAATAAACAATTTGGAAACAATGAGGTTGGAATGTGTCGGAAAGAGTCTCTCTGTCACGTGACTGTCTGGGTGACACGTTAATAACAACCAAGGTCCGGAATATGTCTACGATTGATCACTTTTAACGAGGAAGTGTGAAAAGCGAAAGACCAGGAAGTGTCAAAAGCGTGTTGGGAAGGAGGCGATCATCAGCCAAGGATGTGTTGAGGAAGTAAATGTTCACCTGCAGCAAGACAAGATTGTTTATTCTTCCACTAGTTCCCTTTTTTTAAATATCACAAACAACATGTCACATTTTTATAAGTAACACTTTTATCATCTCCGTTGACCATTTTCATCCGGCAAAAATGATGCAGTCATGACAGAAAACGGATATCTACAAGGCTGCCACCTCTGCATCGTCCACAGTGGGTCCCAAAACGACATCATTGCACATGAATCAACCACATGGCGTTCATAATAACAAAATAGGTAAGACATGTTTTTTTTCGTTAAAAAAAATAATAATAATAAATAGATGTATACGTACAGACTTTCCCTTCATGCAAACGAAGAGAGTAAAGCTTTTTCAGTACGAGCTTGTGTGAAGCTTGTCCATCACGTTCTTGATGGGATGGGAATGACAAATGATGTTCTTGCACATTTTGCATCCAGTCAGGCCGTCTGATCTTCACCATCCAAAGAGCTGCGGGGCAAAAAACACAAAGTGTTTTTACACCTTTACGCCGCAGGACGACAACTTGGGTTAAAATATCATCACACAATTCCCATCTATGAATGAATGTTGTTTCCGAATTACAAAAAAAAAAAAAAAAAACACTTTTTACTTTTAGTCAGTGTCAGGTTATACAGGTATGTCTGACACCATGAGCATATGCCCCCTAGTGGTGTGAGTCTGTAAATGCACTGATAACACCAACAACATCCCTCTTGGGGTGATTGATCATTTGCTCGGGATCGACTCATTATCAGATGGCCGAGATTTTTTTTATTTTTCATTCCATCTGACATCTGATAAGGGATCAATTTAAAACTGAGTTCACTTCACTGCAATTGTTTCTTTATTTACATTTTCATAAAATGCTGCCGACCCTCTGAACTCCCTGTGCTTTTGTTTCTGTTTGAAATCAAACCACCGAGAAGTGAAAGCTGAACATTTCAGGTATTTTGAAGAAATGAAAAACGTTTATTAACAGCATAAAACTTTAGGGAGCTATTTACTTTCTATTAAGATATGATGGCGCACAGACCAGAAGGAGCAGCACAGTGACAATTCAATGGAAGCCATTAAAAAAACAAAAATGGGCAAAAACAGTTTCAATCTTGACATTGCATTTAATTATATCATTTAAAAAAAAATCCTAAAACTAGAATATGCTACCTCAATGTTCATCCACAGTTATGAAGTTGTCGCTTGCATTGACAAGTACTAGCTAGAGAACGCGCTTCCCTCAAGAAATCATTGAGTGACTATTCCCAAAAGCAGACGCCGAGATTGGATGAGATGAAATGTTGCCTACGACTTCATAAGTGAAAGTGTGTCAATGCTTCTTCCTGGGCTTGAACCCTGTCGAGCATTCCCAGACCAGCTGAAGGCTTATGCGATCCGGCGTAAGGAGCACGATCGACTGGCGGGACGAGCGCGGTGCAGATTTCCTCCGATTTCACGAGACCATATGCGACGCAGATCAATTTGCCTGGCTTGGGGGTGGCCCAGGGACTCGCTGTTAAAAATAGAAGCTATCCGGCGCGTACAGGACAACTTAAAGAGATTAGCAGCTGCGCTTTATGTAACGCTAGCGTCCTCAGGGAATATGAGGTGCGAGGATTGTGTGACACACACACACACACGCACACACACGCACACACACACACACAGCCAGAATGTGACTGAGCATACCTGAAGCCAAAGAAAAAGTAATGAAAGCAATCGCTACTACTTGGCTACCAATTCATGTGGAAGCACAGCCACTTTGAACGAGAGTGGTCGAACTCCATTTTTGTCATTTTGCAGGAGATTGATTTGATTTTTTTTTTTTATATCTGGAATGAATGTGGGGGATTTTTATCTTGTTGACTGATATGGAAATAATTATGACTTTTGGATACATGATTTTACAGGAGTGTTTTTCTCAGAATTTGGCTTTTTTTGTTGAATAAATAAGTCAAATACTGTACTAAAACGTGTTCAATAATAGTAAGAATGAATAATGACTAATTTAATAATTTAAACAAAAGATTTTTAAAAATGTTTGGTGCAATAGTGGTCTAGGTCCAACCATCTTTCAAACAGATCAATATTTAATTACATTTGATTAAATACCCAAGCAATCCCTGATCCTCTTTTTGCAGGTGGAAATGGGAGTTGATTCAGTGTTGCACTGCTGAATCCAGAAAAGTGCTGTTTGCAATTATGGCAAGAACTTAGATTTTTTTGGACCATCTGATCGACAGGCCTTTTTTTTCGGTTGGTTTCTTGACTTATTAAAAACGACCAAAACGGAGTTGGCCCACTCTAGTTCTCAGTGTCTCTATTTTCCAAGGAGGGCTCCACGCTATATGGGATGGGATGTGCATATCGTTTTGTGAAGTCACACACATTATGTAATACATTTTCTTTCGCCATGTCACTATAACACCATCTGTCAAGTCGCAGTATTCTTGAGTTTTTTTTTCGCTTAGTTTATTATCTTAGCTTATCATCCTCTAGTCAAATGGCGGAGACATTCCAAGTAAGAGCTCAGCGTTAGCGTGACTTGTCAAAGTGCGGAGCTTGGTGTCGTAGCTCACCGTTCATTCCCCGTCACAGCTGCTCTATTTCACCCGCTACAGTAACATCGGATCTCAGGGCTAATGAGCCCAGAGCTCGCCTTTCCTGACATTCCTACCCCCACCCGACTCGACCCGACACTCTTTATGGCAGTGATTTGCAAAGTGTGATAAAGGGCTCCAGTATCACGAGTGGTACGCAGGCTCTCCCTAGTGGTATGCAAGTCGATCACGGAATTAAAATACAAATAAAACGGATGGCATTTTGATCTTGAAGTACAATCGCGCAGACTAGAATAGAGCTTCTATCCTACAGCCTTTTTAAATTTAAAAATTCCAGACAGGTTATAATAAGTTGTAAGTATAAGAAAAATGCATACATAAATATTTAATGTGTGAGAATTTATTCTTGTTGATTCAAGTTGTAAAAAAAACTTGTATATGTTAGTTTTTTTTTTCTTTTATGTATTTAAGTAGTGCAAAAGTTTAAATTGTACAACATGTGACGGTGGCTTGCAATAATAAATACCAGTAAGAGCGCTACCTCGGCTTGAGTGTGATCATTTACTGTCAAACTAAACATCAAACAAAGAGAATTACAGGTTGTGTATCATCCGAAATGCTAACACACAATGCAAAATGCCAGAGATGGTTTAACAAAATTAGCATCAATTTTGCAGTTATGTATATTTTGTTTGAGGCGGTCCGTGGTGTGAAAAGTTTAAGAAGCACGGCCGACTCGATGGCTTCCGCGGTGCGAGTTCCCTGAGGGAAGAGCCCACTGATATTACAAACCAGCTTTGCGTCACGCCAATGCTTACCTTTGAATGTCAGACGTCGCGGCCCATCTCGGCCATGATTGGCTTCGGCCTGGAAGGAGGGAGGCAAAAAGATATCGGAGTCAGTAGGACCACTATGCTTATTCATCATCCGTTTCCGGGTCAAAATGTCAGCGGCAGAAAACCCTCAAGGTAGAGAGGCCATGGATTTTAGGTCATATTTGAATCGTCTTAAAAATAACTGTCAATGAAGCAGAAATGGAGTTCACGTAATTATTTCCCATCGCTCCCGTAGAAAATAATGGAAGTAGAATTCGTTTTGTTTCCTTGGTAACCACAGTTTGACTGACAGGTCGAAATGCGTGAGTGGGCGTGGGCATTACAGCGCAGAATGAGGTCACCTTTCTTTGGGCGGCGGCGAGTTGGCAATCTGCCGGTCTTGCTCCAGTCTGCACACAAACAAACAACTGATGATTAGGCGAAGCACAAAAATAAATGAATGAATAAATGAATAAATACTAAAAAAAAATTATCATAAAAAAAAATGATGCTATTATCACTGATGTCTTGAAGACAGGGACATGTTTTGTCGACTCTTATTTCTTTGTTGCCAATGTGGGGAAGCCAATTCTCACATCAGCAAAATGCAAAAAAATATTCTCTTGAATTTCCGAATTTGAGTTCACCCCTCTTTTTTTTTTAACAGAAAACAAAGAAGAGAAATTTTACAGGTGACTGCATCATGGCACCAACGCTCACCTGGCTTTTATCTTTTCGTCATCGTACCTGAAAAGAACAGATAGGCGTGGTCAGATCAGCATTGAGGGATGCTATTGTTGTGCTTTTGAACTGATGTGGAGCACGGTGGTAGCATAGCATGGCATGGGATGGGATGGGAAGCTACTCACTGCAGCACGCACTCGGGAACCTGCACGTGCTCCATGGGGATAAGCACGCTCAGCTCGTCCAGCGTGTGCACGTAGCGGATCTTATCCAGGAACTTCACACTACAACACGGACATCAAGTACACAAAAAATGTAATCAATTATTCAAATTATTATTATTTTTTTGGACAGTGATTAATTTTTTTTTTTCGAACTCTGTCACACGTTATTCTCCAAATATTGACTTTTTTCTTTTTTTTTTTTTCCTTCAGAAGCATCAAAATTCACATTTCCAAATTGGATCTGTTGAGTAGTATGGCAATAAGTTCAAAATCAATTTGGAACAAATCTTTTTGAGTCATACATACCTCAATTTAAAGATAATGATGAGGGCTTCCCAGATCACCGGTTAATATACTTTTACGGTATATGATGAGCACAATAACAGAAAAACATTCTTATCCTTTCACTAGAAAATGTCTCCGACCTGATGAAAGGTCTGGAGATGGCCAGGATGGTCCGGATGAACCATGTCGGGTGAACAATGATGAGACACTTCAGATTCTTCCTCAATCTGCAATGACAATTAAAAAAAAATGTAAAAAAAAAAAAAAAAACCTGATGTCATTTCACCATTTGATTACCACCTAATCCAAAGACTCCTACTTCCTGTCAATCATTTGGTAGCATCTCTTCAGCCAGCCAATGCCGGGCATCTTCCTACGTGGCGTGGCTCCGTTCAGGTAGATGATCATGTAGTCGTCAGCCACGAGTAGCTCCAGGCTGCTCACCACGTACCTAAAACACACACGCACAAACACGAACGAGTGTACAGAAATCGAGCATGAGCATGCCTCTCGAAGTACGTACAAGAAGAGGTTCTCCATGATGTATGAGTAGTCCTCACAGCTGCTGTCTGGGAGGTAGCAGGCTGCAAACACGATGATGGCATTCAGGCCTTCCCCATAATAGCCTGAATGGTGAAAAGGATTATCATTATTACATACATGTATCATTTTACAATTTGAGTGAATTATATCGTTCTAAAGCAAATGTTGCTGGAGTCGTATTGTGTCCTTATTGTATTGCGGTCGAGTAGAGTGTATCACATCATTTCGCGCCATTGACTGAACTAGACCGCAAATCTTCATAACTTGAGTAAATTGGGTAATCCTGCATCACACATGCAATTAATCGTAACGTAGCACGAGTGTAATGAATCATAATGTAACACCATTGGAGTGAGCAGTATCGCATCCTCATTGGAAGAAATGTCATCGTACAGTACCGTATTTTCCGCACTGTGAGGCGCTTCGGAGTATAAGGAGCACCTTCAATAAATGGCCAATTTTCAAACTTTTTTCATATCTGGGGCGCACCACATTTTCAGGCACATAGAATAGAAGCGACAATAGTGGCTGCGGTGGTGGACGTCCACCCAATGCCAACTCACCCCCGTGCGTGACCACCCTGAGGTACGGCCTGATGACCTGCATGTCGATACGCTGCTCCTGGTCGCCGATGATGACTGTTCTCCACAGGCGACCCGACGAGTCCCTCTCCTCCTCGCCTTCGCCCGGGAGGCACTTGGCGCTGGCCACTGGGGTGTCGTCTGGATAGAAGCAGGAAGTGACGGGCTTCGGAAAGGCTGACATTTGTGTCGTTTTATGAATGCGCCGGATTTATCTTTGATTGAATTTATAGGGATCAATGACATCATCTGTACATTGTCAGCAATGCTGTTCATAACCTTTATGGACAGAATTTCGAGGCGCCACCGAGGCGTTGAGGAGGTCCAGTTTTTTTGGCATCGGTATTGCATTTCTACTTTTTGCAGATGATGTGGAACCGTTGGCTTCTACAAGCCGCGATCTCGAACTCTCACTGGAGCGGTTCGCAACCGAGCGTAAAGCGGTTGGGGTCAAAAGCAGCACCTCCAAATCCGAGATCATGGTCCTCAGTCAGAAGAGGGTGGAGTGCCCTCTCCGGGGCGGGATGAGATCCTGCCCCAAGTGGAGGACTTTCCTGAACTCACCTTCCCACTCCAGCTCATTGCCGTTATTGGCAAAATCCAGCGAGTCGGTGTCGTCGGGTGTCTCCATGTCATCCACGTTGATGTCCAGGTCGTCGGAGAGCAGCGAGCCCTCGCTGTGTTCCAGCGACAGGTTCATGTCGGGAGCGGTCAGTGTGCGCCGCTTGGACTGGTCCCTGGCGGACCCTCCCACATTCAATCTACTGGGGGGGTCTAAGACAGGAAGCTCAAGGTTACATGACATCAAAACGTGTCGAAAACATGTCAGTGGTTCACATACTGGTGGTCCTGTTGTCCATCAGTCCGCACGAGGAATCGCCATCTTCTGGTAGAGGCCTACGGAGAGACCCAAATTCATGGACAGAGCATTAGCTACGCTTGCGCTCATAATGACGAGTGCAGCAATCGAGTGCAGGACAAAATATATTGTACGATGTCCAATGAAGTTGAATGGCCATTATGTTGCTGCCCACCTTTACGGCGGTATAAAACTCACTGAACATGGATGTCTGTACAGTACACATGGATCAGCTCCTCGCAGATGATAAAGAACATACGACTGTGAGGACTCTTTGTTTGATGTCCAAACGCTTTGTTGTGCACCAACTATCAGTTGCTTCAAGGGTTAAATATCCTTTTCCCATGATTTGGGTCACTTGTATCGCAAGTAACCAACGTGGTCATTTGTATCCCCAAAAGGAGATTCGAGCGGGTACCTGGGGAAGTCCTCGTCCTGCCACTCGTCCTTCACCTCCATGCTGTCCATGCGTAAAGTGGCCTCAGCTGTCCCCATGGCGGAGGAAGCTTCGTTGGGAATCAGCTTTCTGAATTTCAAAAATACACCAAACGGCACGTATCAATATTGAGTCATATTCATTTTCTTTGGTTTCGAAAATGGTTGGACGATAAGACTGTAAAATCGTTCTCTTTGGTCGGAGGCAATATTAGTCTCAAACTGAATCACTGCCATTGACGTCTACGGACGCCAAAGGTCCATTTGAACTGGGCTGACAATGAATGAGTTCAAATAGAACTGTTGACTTTGATGTTTGACTATTTTATTTTTGCCTTTTGATGTTTGTCTACATTCTTGTGATATTCGGCAGGGTTGGTCTTGCATGTGTGGACATTCAAATTTATTTGTCGACGATATTCGTCTGATATTCAACTATAATGGTCACACAATGGCGATCCGTGCATTGGTGGATATCACGTGTATCAATAATGTGCACAAAAGCGGGTGAGGGGCAGAGTTCATTCATTGTGCAGTCAATTTGTTCACTGGTTTGGCAATGATGTGCCAAATGCACGCAGAAAGGGAACTAAAAAAAAACAACGGCGGCAACTGTGTGACTAAAAGGCCTTCTGGCAACAAAATGCCGCTTGTGTGTGTGTGATCAGATTCAAAATGGGGGTGGAGAAGTGCATTTTGCAGCTTGCAAAGAGCCTCAGGGGGCTAAAAGCTGAAAAGAAGTCATGAAACATATTTATCAGTAACGTGGCCTGCGGCAGCAGCAGTGTTGACGACAAGAGCGCAAATGCCGAATGACGCCTTCTCAGCGGCTCAAAGAAAAATCGAAATGAATGTGATCATTCAATAAACAGCCATGAAAGTAAAAGAAAAACAATCCGCAACATGAGGTAACAGTATTGATGCAAGTGACTATTCTGTTTTTTTTTGTCCGGGCCATCGAAGTCTTCAGCGTTTAACTAAACACATGCACAGGAGGTGTGAGTGTCAGTGCGGATGGTCGTTCGTCAATGTGTGCCCTGCGATTGGCTGGCAACCGGTTCAGGGTGTCCCCCGCCCACTGCCCGAAGACGGTTGGGATAGGCTCCAGCACCACCCCCGTGTTCACTCCTACAACGGCGCAAACCTCTCTTTCCAACTGTGCCCGTCCACACCAAAAGAAAACTCCACCCATGCACCCAGATAACTGTGCTTTGCACTACATTTGTGCTGGGCATAAAAACAGGGTCTTAGATTCTCTGTTTATGAAAATATATGTTGCCTTCACAGATTACTCTTGATGCTGAAAATATGATTCAGATTTCATTGTTGATGATCGAAAATATGCACGCTAGGTTCGCCGAAGGCTTAAAATCCTCTTAGATGCAGATGAAAACACACAAAATGGCTTTTGAAGTTGACAAAAAACGTACAGCGGCTTCACCAAAGACTCAGGGCGTAACCCGCATCTAACCTGACTTCGGGTAAGATAAGACTGCATGGCGAAAATAAAATCACGGGTGACAAAAGCGCAGAAAACGTGTACAATCTGCTCTCCAAACACCACAAACGTCATCTGCGCACAGGCCAGCCGCTGCGTGCGTGTACTCACATAAGAGACGAGCGCCTTGTGTGATGCGATGACAATGATGTGCCTTTAGAGACGGCCGAGCATCCCCCGTCTGGCGGCAGAGAGCCTCCGGAAGCGAGCGAGCCTTTTAGGAACAAGAAGAGTGCGTTGTCAAATCCATCCCAAGTGACATTGCTGCTTTTTGGAACCCCCCCAAAAAAGAGCAGAAAAACATCATCCTTCTGTGCTTTTCACCTCTGCGGACCGTCCCCTCAGCTAAAGCCACGCCTCCATTAATCCTGTGATGATGATGTCATCCATATGCCGGTTATGTAATCAAAGAAGCCTCCTCTTTCGAATTCAGCGCCTGCAGGATAGAACGTTTCTCTCTTCTCCTCTTCTTGGTCACGTTCCTTCTATTTGTCATCTGGTGTGTTTATTTTTAAAATGCACTCACGGGGTGGCCACTGTGGAGCTTTCCACTCTGCTGTTTCCAGGCAACCGCATCCTCCTCTCTCAGCATCCCTTTTAATCTCTCTCTCTCTCTTCCTGCTGCCGCACGTCAACATTCCTCCTCTCGCTCACCCGATTTCTTTCATCGCAATGCAGTAAGCTCTCAGGACGGTGAGTTAGTGTGGCCTTTGTTTGGACAGACAACGTGCTGTTTTCAAGGCTTGGCGCTTCCCAATGCTTGGGTTACTTCGGGCTAAGGAATAAGGAATTGAAAACAAATGACAGATGCATTCGTCCATCCATTTTCTAATCCACTCATCCTCACGAGAGTCGCGGGGCGTGCTGGAGCCTATCCCAGGGGTCTTCGGGTAGTAGGCGGGGGACACCCTGAACCGGTTGCCAGCCAATCGGAGCAATCGACAGATTATGAAGGAAAAACAAATGTCAATGAAAGAAATACACATCATAAAAAGTTGATATCGGAAACAAAATAATGCAATTACAGTTAGAAACAACTAAAACAAGACAATAAAAAAGTATGAATCAAACTTCAAAATATATCAACATTTAACAAAATAAAACAATATAAACATTCTACTTTAAAATCGATATAGTAAACCGGAAATATAAAATGGTAAATTAAAAATGAATTACAATGGGCCAAATTAATAAAATTAAACACAATATATTTTTATATAAAAAAGAATGAGCTACAAAAAAGAACAAAATAAAAAAAAAAAATATCACAACACACTGTAAAATATCCATTTTAGTTCAATCTTTTAAAATTAAAGCATTAAAAATATACTGTATATTAAAAACTAATTGTAAAATATGCAAATAAGTGTTGTGAATTAAGTGAATTAATTTGTTGTACTAATATTAATCCCCAAAGAATGATGTCTGTACTAACTTGCAGTACCATGAAAAAAAAAAAAAGTATAAAAATGGAATTCAACACACTCAGTCGATTATCAGTTGCTTGCATTGATGGCACTACTTTGACGTCGCCACTAGAGGGCGGTACGTTGGATGTGAAGCTGCCAAAGGCTGACTGTCAAAAGCCGCAGGCCGGGACATTTCCCTTTCCCGTGCACCATCCTGCCTCCATGAAATCAGTTTTTAAAGATACCGTTAAAAAGCTGCTGTCGACATTTCCGCCAAAATGGAGTGGAGTGTGAAGACAAACTATGACCTAAATGTGCATTAAGCACGGATTAGCACACCCGATTAGATGAACTCGCCCTGGGCACGCACGCACGAGCGCACTTCTCCAAGTCACACGCTCCACACCTCATAATGACTCAATGATTGATAAGACATCAAATTAACTCTTGGAATTTGGATTGTTTCTTGACTTATGTCAATGATTTTTGAGAAATGAGGTGGACATTGCACAAAGCAAGAATGGATGTCAGTGCTTAGAAGCAACCAGGGCAAAATAGCCCTCTGAAAGGTGCTTTATAAAAAAATAGAATTGGAAGAATTAAATAGTTTGTCCATTAAGATAATTCAATGGACGTTGTGGCAGGGCCACAATGCAGCAGTATAATACATTCATGCCGTCATACTTTTGATGATGGCACAGTCAAACATTGAAACTATAAGTTTCAATGTTTGACTGAAACTATAAGTCCACAAAAGGAGAATATATTGTTTGCCTGCGAGTATTGCTATGTTGTCTGTATACATGTGTTGCTCCACCGCTTGTGTTCCAGCAAGTTGTTGGGCTTGTAATCGTGGCAACCGCTGCCACAATTTAGCGCTTGATCATACACAGCGACTTGATAGATGGATGGATAGCCATATATATATCTATGTATCTCGATATCTATTTCGATATACAGATATATTTCCATTTATTTGCTGATTGGTTGGGAGAAGTGACCCGGGTGCTACTGCCTACTGGTGAGCTATCAAGAGGACAGCAAGCAGTCGACGTAATGTGGAAGGGTTTGTCTTAAGAGCGGAAACAATCCTGTGTGCATTGAGGGCGCCTAAGCTGGATGAATGCAGGAAGGGTTTTAACCCCTTTGCCCATTTTGGCAAACTAAAAGATTAAAAGATAAAGAAGGGGCAGAAAAGCTCCCAAGGTTTCTTCCGACGCTCGCCAAACAACCTGGTCTGCTGCGTCAACTTGGAAAATGTTTGCTGTTCACGAATGCGTTTCATGAGCAAAAGCCAAAAGCGGCGTCGACGTGCCGCGTCAGGGATGAAATCTTCGTTTTTTTTCTCCAAAATTATAAGGCGAAAGGACATGTTCACTAGAATTAAGGGCACAACTGAAAAGTACTCAATTTGTTCAAATTAAAGATAAGAACTAAATTGCCCACTTTTGACTTGAGGCATGAGGCCCTGTGATCTGCTAGCTTACAGATCTTGAGGTGTCCACTTTTTTTTTTTTTTGGGCATTATGGACCGCTTTCGTGGATATAATTTGACGGAGCGTCCGAGGCCCGCTTGTCGCACGGTGAGTGTAGCCGTTAGCGGAGTGTGAGTGGCGAGCCATCTTCGTCAATCAAGCCTGCCGCCACGACCGTCGTTCAAAGACTACAAGGCAACAAACACGCCGCCAGGGTCAACGCATCGGTTCCAATTACTTTTGCTCACTTGGAAAGCGAGTGGCTTCAGGCAAAAGGTGCTTTGTCTTGAGTCGGTTAACACATCTCGATCGAAATAGCACGAATTAAAAGCTCGTCTTTAGTCTGACGTACTTCTATCCATCTGAAAGCCTTTATGATACCAAAAAAAGGGACTTCGACTTGCCGTTTCAATACTTTTGGAGGGGACTGTATACATACATTACGTTTGGCCTTTCCCCCCCCCACCCGGCCCGCCCGCAATTAGTCTCCAAGCTGGTCACATGGGGTAAGGCAGCAGTGCCTCCCCTCCATCCCCTCCCTTGTCCTCCTGCTCCCCCATCCCCCTTTCTTTTTCCTGCCTCGCTTCCTTTCTTCCTCCCTCGTGGCTCGTTCCCCGGCAAGCTGACGCAGCGCCTCTGCAGCGTTAGCCGCTTTGTGGCTAATAGGATGTGGCGGGCTTAAAGTGTCATCTGATAAAACTAAGATGCTTGGTAGCTACACTGCGTCCGCTTAACCAATTTGCACTCAATTAGGATAATGGTGGGGGAAACAAGCAAAGAGGGACAGCTTTAATATATTAACGTGATAACTTGATAATCAATTTCGCTGGCCGGCGACTCGCTAGGTGTCAGTGACAAGAGGACGTTCGCGTCCGATCGAAAAAGCGACGCGGCATCCATTTGACTTTGAAAAAGGTTCCGTTCTACTTTTTTGTAAATATCGAATATTCTTTTATTTGCTGAGCGACTGGGACACATCTTTCTACTGCCTCATCGTGACGCATGTGGCATCCGTATTATTAGAAATATGTTGTTTTTTTTTTCCCCATTTGAACAACTTTACAAAAACATTTGTATGACAAGTCTCCAGTATTTTGTGGAATCATTGGTGACTTTAGAAACGTTGTTCTTCCCTTTTGGTGATTCGTTCGAATTCCTTTTGCCGTGAGGATTCATATGCTAAATGCATGTGACAGAAGCCATGTTGTAACACTGAGGTGAGTGGTCTGCTTTAAATGGAATAAGCCAGGCTTGTTGGCAACCAGTCCCGATGTTGACAGACGGGTTTAATTTTGTTAGCAAGCCTTCGAATAACAACAACAAACTCAAAAGCAACAAGCACAGCCTCTTTGGATGACATGCGTTGTACAAGTCTTTTGGGACGACTAGTCAGCTCTCGACGACAGTACAGTGGCGTCTTGAGATACAAGTTGAATTTGGTTTATGAGACCAGACTTGCAGCTCAAAACACCCGGACCTCAAATGATCTTGTCCGATTAAAATGAATGGAGATGCCATTCGTAAGGTTCTCTCCCTCTCTCTGTTTTGACACAGGTATCTCTCTTTCTATTTTCTAATCCGCTTTATCCTCACAAGGGTCGCGGGCATTTGGAGCCTCTCCCAGCCGTCTTTGGGCAGTAGGCGGGGTACACCCAGCACTGGTTGCCAGCCAATCGCAGGGCACACACAGACGAAAAAAAATCCCGCTCACACTCCCACCTAGGGACAATTTGGAGTGTCCAATCAGGCTGCCATGCATGTTTTTGGAATGTGGGAGGCAACCGGAGTACCCGGAGAAAACCCACGCAGGCTCGGGGAGAACATGCAAACTCCACACAGAAAGGCCACAGCCGGAATCGAACCTGAACCTCTGCATTGTGAGGCCGACATGCTCAGCTGTCAATCGCCGTGACGCCCCATATATATTAGGGGTCAAATGACGCGTTTGTTTTGTTTTTTTTTTTTGTTTTTTTTTACCGATACGATACGTATCCATATAAATTCTAAAAAACGAATAAAATAAAATAAATACCTATTAAGACAAAGTGAAAAGGCCATCCTAAATATATGGTGGGGGGTGGTGGATGGGGGAAGGGATGAGGTCAAATTAAATCTCCAGTGAAGTCTTTAGGCTCATTAAGGAAGCAGATTTGATCTGTATGACACCTCCTACTGGAGCGGCGGCAGCTCCAGTCATTTGCAACTTGCAAAGACCCCGCAGCACCGGTGATTTGGCCACTCAGACTACTCGCCAAACTGAACACACCATGCAACAGTACAGTGGTGTCGCTTGGTGCGATCCAAAAGGGAAATTGTCTTTCAAGTTGCTGTAGAAGTTAATTATTCTTATATGGAAATATATTCATGTTCAATATAATTTTTGACCTAATATTTTTCTGGAGCTTCCCCAATTTTTTCAAATGGTCCAATTTGGCCCACAACATGACACGAGGGGGTTTTTGGTGACAAGTCATGGAAAAGGGAAACAGATTCGGGGTTGTTTCCGGCGGCTCCGAATGAAAATGAAAAAGTCGGTCCATCTCTTGTGTCTCTGGAGTGCGTAATGAAGGGATTAGTGCACAACTCTCGCTTAGTGGCCTTTATCTGGCGCACAATGGCTTTTTTGAAAGAAAGTTTTGTCAAGGCTTCATTAGCGACGGCCTCCAACTGGGCCCTGAATGCGACACACATTTGGAGCAATTACTTGGGCAGAAAACAACTGTCAGTCATTCTTAAAGGGGAAGGATCCAAATGAATATACCTCTTAATCCCTCCTCCGTTTGTCTTCCTTTTCGCGGTCCACTGTTTTTTTTTTTAATTTACGGAGTGTTTGGTTTGGCGGTGGAAGACGGGACGCCGTCATCGCATTTGTTCACTTGGTGCGGAGGCGGCAGCAGGTGGGGGGGAAGGGGGGGCGGATTTGAAGGACTTAAGGTGGAGCAACAAGTGCCACTCGCAACCGGATAGTGTCAGTAGAACACTTTGATATTACAGGCAAGGTATAGCCGGTTACTGGAAGCAAATGTAGGTGAACCTTGTTTCTTGGGAGTCCAAGACCATCTCTCAATGCTTCCTTTTCCTTGAAAGAAAAACATGTCCATCTACCGGGGCCCGGCAGGAGAAAGCGCAAAGTGACCCGAGTGGCCATCCATTGCGCCAGCGTCCGAAGCGCACCCCCCCAAAAAAAAGGCTCGGTCGGATGCATTTGTCAATGGATACCCTGGCAATGGCGGAAGACGGTTGCCTGGACAACTTTGACATGGCAAAAGGCGCCGGCGGATCCAGCGCTGGGGGCAGGGTGCACAGTATCGATGTAATCCTCGGCTTCGCCAAGGAGCAGGACTCTCTGCTCCAACACCACGGCGTCCACCACCACCACCACCACCCCCAAGACGGCCAGCGCAGGCAGAAAGCCACGCGGGAAAACTTGCAACTTCCTGACAAGCACGATCCGTACGGGCATCTTTCGGAACTGGCCGACAACTCCCAACAATCCTCCTATCATGGTGAGCGCTGCATATCGGAGGAATAAAGTCATGTGAAACCATGTGCTTCACTTCCGTTTAGGAACGTCGTGGGGCAAATCTAAGAGGGTTGCCGTTTTTGGTCTATGAACCCTCGGAAGGCTCTGATGCAGGATTAGTCTACGACAATACAAGTGTATTTAAAAAGAAATCTTAAAATAATAATAAAAATTGATTAAAAACAAGATCACAAAAAAAAAATAAAAAGGAAAATATATTTGCAACAAAATGATGATTCTTTTTTTGGGTGGACTCCAACTAAAGTGAACACTTTGACTCTAGTGCCAAAAGGTTAAAATTCTTTAAAAAAATTATTAGATTGATTTGAAAATAAACACACATAAAAATGTGTCTTTTGATACATTTGTAACTGTAAAACTATTAAAAATTATTCTTTGTAAAATCATCATAAGGCCGGCAAACTTGGGAACACGGACTATGGTGACAAGAGTTCTTTGAAGCAAAATTGGAATACTGGCATAAAACAATGTGTCAAAAAAATGCAAGTAGATACACTTTTTAATTATTATTATCATTATTTTCCCATTGGCTGGGAGGAGTCACATGATTCTACTGCCAAGTGAAACATGTGATGTCAAATGTTTGGAGTTGAATTTAAATATGGTTCTTTGCTATATGAAATCATACAAAAATGTTTTCAATATCTGTACATTAAAAAATAAAAATAGCACAAATAAAAGGTTTTAAGAATATTTGGGACATTCAAACTTTTTTTGCATTCATGAACCTTTTGAATCTGGTTCCAAAAGTGGTTTGATGAAAAAGTGGCAGATTGTATTCCTAAACAGCAAATGCAAGGCAGTCGTCGGCCACAACGTGTCCCAAATGTTCCATTTTCCCGTCATAGGTAATGACGGGAAAATACGATTTAGCGTATCCTGTAAAAAGCGGTATTCAAAATCTCGCTCGTAAAACAGACAATCAAAATGCGCTGCGTCATCCCGTTTGGGCTGTTTCAAAATATTTTGGTTCTCTAATCGAGCTACTGTGACATGATGTCATCATCACAAGTCGGTCCCTTGTCCCGTCTTGTCTTAAAACGTCTTAGTTAGTTTTTAGCGGACACAATGCGGACTGCAGGGCAGGATTAGAGTGGGATTTAACTGCTAGGTAGC
>NW_017806235.1:381794-387385 GCF_001891065.2 Hippocampus comes
TAGAGGGGGGGGGGGGCCTCTGGGCTGCTCCAGTTCATGTTTACAAACCGCGGCGACGCAGGAACTGTTTTCTTACCCTGGAACTCTGACTTTTTGCAGGACCATTTTGGGTTTAGATCGCACAAACTACTGCCCAATTTTAGTCTTGGGTTATCGTGGACAAAAGAAGGGCCCCCCCCTATTTTTATTAGGTCGAGGAAACATTGGGGTGGGGTCTACAGCTTTGAACATATCGGAATGGAGCCTATTCGTCTCATCAAAAACAAATACCAAGTGGAAACGTGATTACTGTAATAACTTTTTTTTTTTTGTTAAGCATTTGATTTCACATAATTCATTTGAGATGGCCACGCCACGTTTTGTTCATCTGCACTGAGTAAATTAGACACTCATACATACAGTATATGTTAAAAGAAAAATACAAACATTGTTCTCATGAGTTGTGTGCATCATGACTTCATTACTGATGCAAGATTCCAACTGCCTACATTCAGGGAAAGTGACTGAGCTGTATTTATGTTTAACGTTGTTCCGTCCGGTTGAAAAAAATTGCCTTGACTGCCACTTTAAATGCATCCAACTTCATTGTTTTGCTTGGTGGTAGCAGCAGCACCACGTGTACTTGTTTAAAAATGATGCCCCCGAAGCCAAAATTAAATTGAGTAGACACGTAGGGTCTACATAAATAGACCCTATTTCATCAAAGACAAACTATTCCTATGGTCCGATTGGACGGGATTTTAAATGTTCTTGAATGGCAGCATTTGTATTTTTTTTTTTTACCCTTTCGGTGGCACACATGACAACGCAAACAAGAGGAGGCCTGCCACAAAGTTAAAGAGTGTAATCTGGCCACTCAGACGCTAATTTAAACAGACAAGACTGCCTCTTAACACCTAATTACTGCTTTTAAAGCGATTAAGTGCAGATCCTCTGTCATAGACGGAATGTCCTCAGATGCCCCTGAATGAAAAAGTCTCTTCACGACCTGACTGTCAAGCCAATGACATTATTCAATTTTTTTTTTTTTTTTAAGTGTGATTATTTTTCAAAGTTTGCATCATCTTTGAAAAAAATGACAGAAATGAGCCCAATCAGGTTTCAATGGTTTGGAGCTCGAATGCAAGTATTCATTACACGTGCAAAAAAAAAAAAACAAAAAAAAACACAAAACAAAACAAAAAAAAAAACCATTAAATTCAAAGTACCTCCAGTACTGTAAGACTTGTTTTTCTTGACTCGGCTGCTCTTAATGAGAGGCAGTGAACAATGAGTGGGATGGCGGCCCACTATGGATATTTGCCAGGCTGTTAGGCAGATGAGGCTCCGAGCAATTACTTGGGCAGAAAACAACTGTCAGTCATTCTTAAAGGGGAAGGATCCAAATGAATATACCTCTTAATCCCTCCTCCGTTTGTCTTCCTTTTCGCGGTCCACTGTTTTTTTTTTTAATTTACGGAGTGTTTGGTTTGGCGGTGGAAGACGGGACGCCGTCATCGCATTTGTTCACTTGGTGCGGAGGCGGCAGCAGGTGGGGGGGAAGGGGGGGCGGATTTGAAGGACTTAAGGTGGAGCAACAAGTGCCACTCGCAACCGGATAGTGTCAGTAGAACACTTTGATATTACAGGCAAGGTATAGCCGGTTACTGGAAGCAAATGTAGGTGAACCTTGTTTCTTGGGAGTCCAAGACCATCTCTCAATGCTTCCTTTTCCTTGAAAGAAAAACATGTCCATCTACCGGGGCCCGGCAGGAGAAAGCGCAAAGTGACCCGAGTGGCCATCCATTGCGCCAGCGTCCGAAGCGCACCCCCCCAAAAAAAAGGCTCGGTCGGATGCATTTGTCAATGGATACCCTGGCAATGGCGGAAGACGGTTGCCTGGACAACTTTGACATGGCAAAAGGCGCCGGCGGATCCAGCGCTGGGGGCAGGGTGCACAGTATCGATGTAATCCTCGGCTTCGCCAAGGAGCAGGACTCTCTGCTCCAACACCACGGCGTCCACCACCACCACCACCACCCCCAAGACGGCCAGCGCAGGCAGAAAGCCACGCGGGAAAACTTGCAACTTCCTGACAAGCACGATCCGTACGGGCATCTTTCGGAACTGGCCGACAACTCCCAACAATCCTCCTATCATGGTGAGCGCTGCATATCGGAGGAATAAAGTCATGTGAAACCATGTGCTTCACTTCCGTTTAGGAACGTCGTGGGGCAAATCTAAGAGGGTTGCCGTTTTTGGTCTATGAACCCTCGGAAGGCTCTGATGCAGGATTAGTCTACGACAATACAAGTGTATTTAAAAAGAAATCTTAAAATAATAATAAAAATTGATTAAAAACAAGATCACAAAAAAAAATAAAAAGGAAAATATATTTGCAACAAAATGATGATTCTTTTTTTGGGTGGACTCCAACTAAAGTGAACACTTTGACTCTAGTGCCAAAAGGTTAAAATTCTTTAAAAAAATTATTAGATTGATTTGAAAATAAACACACATAAAAATGTGTCTTTTGATACATTTGTAACTGTAAAACTATTAAAAATTATTCTTTGTAAAATCATCATAAGGCCGGCAAACTTGGGAACACGGACTATGGTGACAAGAGTTCTTTGAAGCAAAATTGGAATACTGGCATAAAACAATGTGTCAAAAAAATGCAAGTAGATACACTTTTTAATTATTATTATCATTATTTTCCCATTGGCTGGGAGGAGTCACATGATTCTACTGCCAAGTGAAACATGTGATGTCAAATGTTTGGAGTTGAATTTAAATATGGTTCTTTGCTATATGAAATCATACAAAAATGTTTTCAATATCTGTACATTAAAAAATAAAAATAGCACAAATAAAAGGTTTTAAGAATATTTGGGACATTCAAACTTTTTTTGCATTCATGAACCTTTTGAATCTGGTTCCAAAAGTGGTTTGATGAAAAAGTGGCAGATTGTATTCCTAAACAGCAAATGCAAGGCAGTCGTCGGCCACAACGTGTCCCAAATGTTCCATTTTCCCGTCATAGGTAATGACGGGAAAATACGATTTAGCGTATCCTGTAAAAAGCGGTATTCAAAATCTCGCTCGTAAAACAGACAATCAAAATGCGCTGCGTCATCCCGTTTGGGCTGTTTCAAAATATTTTGGTTCTCTAATCGAGCTACTGTGACATGATGTCATCATCACAAGTCGGTCCCTTGTCCCGTCTTGTCTTAAAACGTCTTAGTTAGTTTTTAGCGGACACAATGCGGACTGCAGGGCAGGATTAGAGTGGGATTTAACTGCTAGGTAGCATCTGGTCCTGTGGGATTACTCGAAGGGGGGAATTCAGTGAAAGATGTCATGTCACTTGGGGCTCGCCAAGACCCCCCGCGGTAAGGACCCACCGCCAAGGACAGCCGTCAGATTTCACTACTCCTTGGAACCAGAAATGATTGGCGGGACACGTTTTAGCTCTTCAACTCATCCAACAACGTTCTCCATCCTTTCAGCATCAGATCTCTTCTCCAGTGACAAGTGCGACGGAGGCATGAGCGGCATGCAACAGGACCTGGCTGAGGACTCACCCAAGGTCATTGTAGAGGAAGAGCACGGCAAGAAGAAGCACCGCAGGAACCGAACCACCTTCACCACCTACCAGCTGCACGAGCTGGAGCGCGCCTTTGAGAAGTCCCACTACCCGGATGTCTACAGCCGTGAGGAGCTGGCCATGAAGGTCAACCTCCCCGAGGTCAGAGTGCAGGTAAGGCCCGAACAGATCATCTTCCCCAAAACATTTGGGACCAGGGCCTTCAACCCACAACCCTTTTGTCGAAAAACAAGTCCTTCGAGATTTAGCTCTCTGGCAATCCGTTGCGAGTTCCCAATGTTTATTTTCACAGTAGGTCTTAAAACCGCAACCGGTCGGTCTGAGGTTAAAGTTCTTTTGATTAGATGATGGTTCGGCCTCTTGCTCAGGGAAACTTTGGCAGCGCATCCAACTTTCACATTTTAGGCCATAACAAATGGGAATCATGCAAACCTATGGTTCAAAGCGAAGCCCTCCCAGATGCAGCGAGCATGCAGCAAAGCAAGGGAGAGAGGTTCGGTGCCTTGCTCATGGGCACTTCTGCAGTTTCATGTGCCATTGGTTCGAGCAATCAGGACCAAGTTCCACATGTCGGAGCACAGTGCGCGCTAAATGATGAAATGCTCTTTCAAAGCCAAAACTGTAGCGAGTGAGCTACTGTGCTCCAGCGTAGTTGCCAGTTTAGTGCCTTGCTCAAGGGCACTCTGAAAGGTTTGGATCGATCGCCATTCTTTTGTTGAAAACCAGCCCCAAATTCCATCACATCGCCTTTGATGAGTCTCAACAAATCAAAATTGCTTCGAATTAGCTGTTCGTTCTCTTGTAGGAAATACAAAGTCCAGGTCTAAAATTTACAACCCCAGGCTCGACTTCATCAACTTAGGTGGAAGTTTGTGGACGGCATCAAGAATTGGATTTGTTTTCGATTGCCCGCATCAACCCAAATGGCGGCGCTATTTTTAGGCCGTTGCTTGCGTGCACCGTGGCCAGCATCTGCTGTCTGCCATCCTTTGTCCAGTTGGCCACGAGCGCAAACATAAATGACAGTTTGGCTAAGTGGCCTTGATGACGGCTGCTGCAAGATGTACAAGCGCTGGGTGGAAAAAAAAATTCATCAACAGTGTTCATTTAGGAGAAAATTTGCTTGAGAGAACTTAAGGGAAATACAAAAAAACCCAAAAAACAAAAGTATCAATTGAGTGGCGACCAGTTTGGAAGGTATGAGGCCGAAGGCTCAAAAAGTCAGATGGGATAGGCTTTCATTTTTTGTTGTATGATCATTTATTCTAGTGCTAAGCCTAAGTCCTGCCCCTGTCTGGTCTGAAGTCAAGTCCGTCGACTCTCGGGACTTGACTGAAGACCTCCCGTTCAAAGCCACACGTTTAGAGACGGAGTTCCAGTGCCTCGGGTTTGGTGCCTTTTTGAATGGAACCTGGACGGCTTATGGCTCTCTTAGGCTCTAACACACAAATCCTGCAAAACTAAAAGTCGACTTTCTACCGGTCCCCATGACTGAACTCTTTCTCTGCGTCCAGGTGTGGTTCCAGAATCGGCGCGCCAAGTGGCGACGTCAGGAGAAGATCGATTCCACGACAATGAAGCTGCACGACTCTCCCATGCTTTCCTTCAACCGGCCCCCGATGGCGCCCAGCGTTGGGCCGGTGGCCAACCCCATGCCGCTGGATCCCTGGCTCACCTCGCCCATTTCCAACGCGACACCCATGCACGCCATCTCAGGCTTCGTGGGTTCGCCGCAGAGCCTGCAGCCGGCCTTCGCGGGCCACGGCTTCCTCGGCGGAGCGCCGCCCAGCCTGGTGCAGGGCATGCAGTCCATGGGGGGGCCGCCGCCGTACCAGTGCCCGCCTAGCTTCAATGACAAATTCCCCATGGAGGACGACAGGAACTCCAGTATTGCGGCACTCAGGATGAAGGCCAAAGAGCACATTCAGTCCATGGACAAAACCTGGCAACACATGTGATCCTCTTTTTTTTTTTTTAGAGGGGGGGGGGGCCCTCTGGGGCT
>NW_017806235.1:387918-390205 GCF_001891065.2 Hippocampus comes
AACGCAAACAAGAGGAGGCCTGCCACAAAGTTAAAGAGTGTAATCTGGCCACTCAGAGGCTAATTTAAACAGACAAGACTGCCTCTTAACACCTAATTACTGCTTTTAAAGCGATTAAGTGCAGATCCTCTGTCATAGACGGAATGTCCTCAGATGCCCCTGAATGAAAAAGTCTCTTCACGACCTGACTGTCAAGCCAATGACATTATTCAATTTTTTTTTTTTTTTTAAGTGTGATTATTTTTCAAAGTTTGCATCATCTTTGAAAAAAATGACAGAAATGAGCCCAATCAGGTTTCAATGGTTTGGAGCTCGAATGCAAGTATTCATTACACGTGCAAAAAAAAAAAAACAAAAAAAAACACAAAACAAAACAAAAAAAAAAACCATTAAATTCAAAGTACCTCCAGTACTCAGTATTGCGGCACTCAGGATGAAGGCCAAAGAGCACATTCAGTCCATGGACAAAACCTGGCAACACATGTGATCCTCTTTTTTTTTTTTTAGAGGGGGGGGGGGTACTGTAAGACTTGTTTTTCTTGACTCGGCTGCTCTTAATGAGAGGCAGTGAACAATGAGTGGGATGGCGGCCCACTATGGATATTTGCCAGGCTGTTAGGCAGATGAGGCTCCACTCCATCAGGCCCGAGAGGGGGTGTCAGAGGACCCCCCCCCCAGCCCCCCTCTTACCATCCCGCCCGCTAATTGCCCTCCTATAAATTTAAATCACCAGCATGTTGTTGTCTATTGTAAAATAAGTTATATCTGCCTTGGAACATTTGTTTGCGCACAGAGACTTAAAAAAAAAAAAAAGTTACAAACCGCGGCGACGCAGGAACTGTTTTCTTACCCTGGAACTCTGACTTTTTGCAGGACCATTTTGGGTTTAGATCGCACAAACTACTGCCCAATTTTAGTCTTGGGTTATCGTGGACAAAAGAAGGGCCCCCCCCTATTTTTATTAGGTCGAGGAAACATTGGGGTGGGGTCTACAGCTTTGAACATATCGGAATGGAGCCTATTCGTCTCATCAAAAACAAATACCAAGTGGAAACGTGATTACTGTAATAACTTTTTTTTTTTTTCATATTACCTGCATCATGCAGACAAACGGCTGACTTGTTAGGGGCGGGGACCTTATGTGACATTGCGTCATTTTGGTCCAGCAAGCTGAAGAACAAAGAAGGAAAAATAGAAAAATTAAGAGTGATAACAAATTTATGAATACACATGATGACACATTTATACTTGCACTTATATACACGCAGACACACACATTCACACACACACACACCATTTGAGATGGCCACGCCACGTTTTGTTCATCTGCACTGAGTAAATTAGACACTCATACATACAGTATATGTTAAAAGAAAAATACAAACATTGTTCTCATGAGTTGTGTGCATCATGACTTCATTACTGATGCAAGATTCCAACTGCCTACATTCAGGGAAAGTGACTGAGCTGTATTTATGTTTAACGTTGTTCCGTCCGGTTGAAAAAAATTGCCTTGACTGCCACTTTAAATGCATCCAACTTCATTGTTTTGCTTGGTGGTAGCAGCAGCACCACGTGTACTTGTTTAAAAATGATGCCCCCGAAGCCAAAATTAAATTGAGTAGACACGTAGGGTCTACATAAATAGACCCTATTTCATCAAAGACAAACTATTCCTATGGTCCGATTGGACGGGATTTTAAATGTTCTTGAATGGCAGCATTTGTATTTTTTTTTTTTACCCTTTCGGTGGCACACATGACAACGCAAACAAGAGGAGGCCTGCCACAAAGTTAAAGAGTGTAATCTGGCCACTCAGACGCTAATTTAAACAGACAAGACTGCCTCTTAACACCTAATTACTGCTTTTAAAGCGATTAAGTGCAGATCCTCTGTCATAGACGGAATGTCCTCAGATGCCCCTGAATGAAAAAGTCTCTTCACGACCTGACTGTCAAGCCAATGACATTATTCAATTTTTTTTTTTTTTTTAAGTGTGATTATTTTTCAAAGTTTGCATCATCTTTGAAAAAAATGACAGAAATGAGCCCAATCAGGTTTCAATGGTTTGGAGCTCGAATGCAAGTATTCATTACACGTGCAAAAAAAAAAAAACAAAAAAAAACACAAAACAAAACAAAAAAAAAAACCATTAAATTCAAAGTACCTCCAGTACTGTAAGACTTGTTTTTCTTGACTCGGCTGCTCTTAATGAGAGGCAGTGAACAATGAGTGGGATGGCGGCCCACTATGGATATTTGCCAGGCTGTTAGGCAGATGAGGCTCC
>NW_017806235.1:390455-410787 GCF_001891065.2 Hippocampus comes
TTGGTCCAGCAAGCTGGAGAACAAAGAAGGAAAAATAGAAAAATTAAGAGTGATAACAAATTTATGAATACACATGATGACACATTTATACTTGCACTTATATACACGCAGACACACACATTCACACACACACACACAGATGAAATACTGACCCTTGTTTTATTAACTTAGGGGCAGGCAGGAATTTTCCCATTTGAGCATCAACACTGCAGCCGCGGGATTTTACTCTGAACAGGAAAGAATCAGAATTAGAAAAAGAGTCAAGATTGGTCTAAAATTAGTGAGAACATGATGAACACACCTTAATTTAGCAACAGGGCCCAGTTCAAGCGGACATCAATGATGCGCACGCAGCGATCTTATTTGCTCAGCTGAGCGTGAGCCGGGGCTCCAGTTAACAGGCCTACGAGCAGACGGGCTCCGCGGTGCAAATAATAAGGGAAAAGAGCGGAATTAATGAGGTTTGATGTGGAGCACTTCTCAAAAGGGGACACCGGTTGACACAATTGGGGACCGCTCAGGAGGGCGGAGACGCTTGATGGCTCGCGCCACTTGCATTTTCTGCTCTCCACTTGAAAAGCCCACAAAACTCAACCGAGGACAAAAAACGGGGTTGGTACATTACAGCGTAACTCAGCAATCAACACCCCACCACCCCCCCCCAAAAAAAAGGCAAAAAAGCCCCCTAGTGGTTGTTAGAAGTATATCATGGAGCTCTAACCTAATGATCTGTGGTCTAATAGCAGAATTGCAAAGTTGTTTTTTGAACTTATGGTCACCACATCATTAAAAATACCATCCATACTCTTGTTTGTTGACTTTGTTTTTTTCATGTCTTTAAAAAACATTCAAGTCTAATTTGGGCAATTATGCATGCAACTAGGATAACAAAAAGCTACAAAGGAACAAACTACAACCACAAGAGTAATCATTTTTGGAACAGGAAGAATTCTTGCTCCCCCCCCATCTAATAATTTTTATAATAATAAAGATGAGCAGTTGGATGACTATATACTATATTTAATAAAACAAGCTGACAACAAACAGCGAGACAATCGACGCTCTCATTTGATATCGCAGAGGAGGGCGACGCCTCGCATGATCCAGTGGTCGGGCGGGTGACTGGTGCCCAATATCACGGCGGTGATGTAATTGAGGTCGGTACGCTTGGGTTTCTTATAAATGGGACACACATAGAACTTGGGGTCGGGGGGTGCGGTGGAGTTGATGGCGAACATGTGGATGACGGGCAAGGGCGTAAAGAGCACTTTGGGGGCCGACTCGCAGAGGACCGAGTGCTTCTTGTCCCAGTCAGCGCCCTCCAGGAACAGGCCGTGAACGAACACACCTTCCTGTTGAGACAAAGGCACTGGCATGAGTGTGAGTGAGCGCAGGGGCGAGGGGGAAGAAAAAAGACAACAACAACAACAACTCAGCATGGTCATATAGTGGTCACACTAAATTCCGGTAAAGTTGGAAACTTCAAATGGGAATTTATGTGAATTAACAGGAATAAAGCATGAATTCAAATAAATCACTCGCAATTCCGGCGGCCCGGTGATCCAGTGGTTAGCGCGTCGACCCCGCAGTGCAGAGGTACCGGGTTCAATTCCGGCTGTGGCCTCCCTGTGTGGAGTTTGCATGTTCTCCCCGTGCCTGCGGGGGTTTTCTACGGGTCCTCCGGTTTCCTCCCACATTCCAAAATCATGCACGGCAGGCTGATTGAACACTCGAAATTGTTCCTTGGTGTGAGTGTGAGCGCGGATGGTTGTTCATCTCTGTGTGCCCTGCGATTTGCTGGCGACCTGTTCAGGGTCGAAGACAACTGGGATAGGCTCCAGCACCCCCCCGCGACCCTTGAGAGGATAAAGTGGATCGGAAAATGGATGGATGGATGGATAGATAGATACTCCCAATTCCCATCATTCCATTTTTTTTCAATCCATGAAGATTTCCCAAAAAACTTGACAACTTTATGAGAAATTTCCTGACTTTTTTTTTTTTTACACGACTTTTCATCATGTGTTTGTGTGTGTGTATCTCACCTCTGGATCGGCCTTGATCTCCTCCTTGGTCTTCTTCAAGACTTTGTTGTTCAGTGTGACCGAGTCCAGAGCCCAGCCTTTGTGTGCCCTCGTCACCTCTTGCCTCATCGCAGTGAGGAAACCTGAACCATACAGTGACACCAGCCAATGTGAAGAGGAATCCACTTAACAATCTTTTGAAGCATCAGAGACAGAGAACAGAGGAAACTGTTGGCGCTCTGCATCACTGACACGGTTCAATTTCGTCAGCATTTGGCTTGTGCAGTAACGCAGACTTTATATTCCGAATGACTCTCTGCACTTGGTACATTTGTGTATGCAGTTAACTCCGCATCTTCACGGTTCGGCATTTGCAAATTTGTGGATTTTGTAAGTGGAGCCAATCCCCTAGTATTTGCTGAGAAACTCAACTAGTTGCTGTTTTTATTTTTCTACTGTTTGTGTAAAGTGCTACCATGCTAATCTCATGTGTGAAATCATGTCAGTTTATGCTTGTGTGTTATTTACGTGAGTATGTAGGCTAATATTATTGATCGTTTGAAGGTGGACTGTTTGTGGTGAAGAATGTAACTGCTGCAGTCATTTATGTCACATGGGTTCAGGAGTCTGTACATACAAGATGCATGGTGTTGATGCTTTGCTGATTATTGTTGCCGAATCTCCAAAGTTTGTCATTTAATTCCTCCGAGACACAAGAAAATTTTTAGAATTTTAAAATCAAGACAAAAATCGCACATTTTGCAATTGACTTTGCGAATCTTCGATAAAATGTAAAAGCATTTTCAAGATTTTAATTCCCGATGTGTAGTTTATATCCACAGTTGAAACTTTATTACTCACCCTGAGGGTTGAAAAAACCTGTCATCCAAAACGTTTTGGGCCGTCGGGAAAACACCCAGCTGTGAAACTGTCTGTTCCTGTCCAGGAGCTCGGTGAACCAGAACCCGAGTGTTGTGGACTCCCATGAGAGCTTCCTCCAAAGATTTGGCACACGGGCATCAAAGATGTTGTCCAGGGCGTCACGGAGGTTCTACGAGGAAAGACAGTGGCAGGCATGATCAATTCCGGACAATAAGTCGCAGTTTTTTTTCATAGTTTGGCCGGGGGTGCGACTTATACTCTGGAGCGACTTATGTGTGAAATAGTGAACATATTCTATCGTTTAAACCGCAAGAGGGGGCTCTAGGCCTGTGTTGATGCTTTTCACATTGACAAAAAAAAAAAAAAAAAAAAACCCTACGATGACTATGACGTAAGCGACATAGAAGAGGAAGCGCTGCATCTTCTACCTCCGGAGTTGGCAGAGTTGCTCGAAAGGCACAACGAGGATGAAGATTTCATTGGATTTAGTGATTTGGAGTGACACTGATGGTTTGGTAAACTTGTTAGCATGATCATTATGCTCCAGTTATCTGAATAACTCTTAATATGTTACGTGAACATACCGGCCACATTCTCAGTTCAGTTCATTGTTTATGCGTCATGTAACCTTAGCATATCGTACTCTTCTTCAGCCTGTTGTTTTATTTTTATTTGCCTTCAAAGATGACATATCTGTTCTTGGTGTTGGATTTTATCACATAAATTTCCCCCCAAAATGCGACTTATACTCCAGTGCGACGTATGTATGTTGTTTTGTTCTTTATTATGCATTTTATGGCTGGTGCGACTTATAGTCCAGAAAATACGGTACTATTTGGAGAAAAAGTCTAGAAGACCAGGGGTGGGCAAAGTGAAAACCATGGCCCATGTGCAGCTTCCCGTTTTTTAAATGTATATTACCGAGTGTCCTGTAATATTTGTTGCATTCATTTCAATGTTTTGTTTTCCTACAATTGGTGAATGAAAATTGTTTTATCATTGTTCATATGGTAAATAAAAAAATGCTACAACCCTTTAACCAACAGAATGAATACAAATGGTGCGGCATCACATGTAGACAGAAACAGCGACAGTACTCAGTCGCGTATTCTTTCGTTACTGCTCCATTGAACGACTAATATTCGCATGCTATCGATGAGCTGAGGGAGGAATTGAGATGTCGCAATAAACAGTTTTGCCGTCTGTCAAAGGTGGGCACACCCGGGGGCGCAGCACAATGGCCATTCAATCAATGCGGTGTGACAAAGGCAGTTTAAATTTTTTCAGTTAGATTTCAATATATTATTTCTGTATGTTTTTATAAACTACAATACTGCAGAGTGCTATTTTTCATTGTTAAAAAATACAAACATTTCTTTTTTTCGGTCTGTAACGGATTACTGGAATTTCCAATCATTTCAACAGGAAAAGGTGATTTGAGTGTTTTGAGTTATAAGCATCGTCACTGAACAAAATACCGTTAAACAATAGGTTTGTTGTAATTAAACTGATGACAAAAAATGGGGATGAAGTTAATGCCCAGTCCGCCTTTTTTTCTTTCCCTTTTATTTGACGTGACTTGTAGTCTCGGGCTGAAGTACAGTACGGCCACCCCATTTGCAGCGGGGAAAGGCTAGAAAAGCAAAGGTAACCAACATTATGGACCGACCTCGCTCATGATGATGGTGCCCTCGATGGCCAGCTTGAGATCCTGAAGAGTGGTGCGCACCACAGCGATAATCCTCTGCATGCGGTCCACCTCCTGGCGTAGGAAGATGTTTAACCATCTGGGATGACAGCTTCCTCCGGGGCATCGCCGTTGGCCCACACTTTCCAGTGTTTTCCACTTTTACCCACCTGCAACAGGGACCGAGCCACGCAGTATGATGATACACTCATGGAATTGGAAGCCGCGATATCTACGAAAATCAACCTGATTGAGGATGTTGGCAAACTGAGGAAGTTTACTGAGTTCCACGAGGTTCAGCCATACAATGTCAAGCACCCAGTTGAAGGGTTTCGGGGGGCAGGCCTTCAGGTCGAGTGCAGCGCCGCCTGTCAGAAAAGGACTTCATTAAATGCTTTGAGATTGACTTTTTCATCTTAGAACAAATTGATATCCTCCACAGACTTAGACATACAACCCCCCCCCCCTCATTGTAATCCATTGATGTCATTTTAAAATGCATTTATTTATTTATTCTTATGATTTAAAATTTAATTCATTTAAATTTATTGTGACAATTTTTTCAATTGCAGATTAGATTTATTTTAGTTTTAATTTAAAATGCTTCATTTGATTTATTTTTATTGAAAACGTTTTGAACTGAAAATGATGTATATTTATCTTCTTTATATATACTGTGTATTGCCTTGGATTTTATTTCACTGATTTCTTACACAATGTCAGCGTTGGGGTGCAACCCCAGTGCTTGCGTGGAGTCCACGGCGGGCAAGCCTTGGATGTAGTCCACGTACTCGTCGATGGTCTTACATATCGGGATTTGGTACTCCGTGTAGAAGCAGAAGGACGGGTCCAACATTTTCTTACTGAACCACACCTGTAACAGGGAACGTTCGAAGGACAAATACCAAAAAAAAAAAAAAAAAAACCCCAAGAAAAAAAATGAAGAAGAAGAAGAAGAAAACATTGAAAGTGAAAAATGAACAGATCGATTATTATGCCAACCACGAGTATCTACAGTTAAGGTGAAAATGTAAAAGAGGTCCTTGCCCGGGCAAAACATTTGAGCAGGCGTTTGTCATAGTCGTCAGTGACCCTGCCTCCGTACTGCACTTCGGCTAGCATGTAGCGCAGAGTCACCCAGGAGACATCCTTGGTAAGGGTGGATACAGTTAGGAAAAGAAGCCAACACAAGTGTGGCAAATTTGTGTGTGTTTGTTTGCGTGTGTGCGGCCACCTTTCTGGGTCCGCAGTCATCCAGGTGTCTCTCTACAAACTCCACGCTGGCTGTGAAGTCCGCAGAATTGAACTCGTACGGTATGTTCCATCCCAGCGGTCCAAATTTACGCCGTTCCTGGGACCATGAAGTCAAAAAATGATGGGCTGATTCTAATGTTTGCAAACAAAACCTATTAGGCAAGGAGCAAAATTCCATGCGATTTAACCACAGGTGATTGGATTGGATTGGATAAACTTTATTGTCAAATGTACTGTATGTGTAACATACAGCACAGATGAAATTTCTTCCCTCTCAACAAGGTGTTCATCTCAACAACAACATCTCAAGGTGATGTTTATAAACCAAAGACACAGTCGCTCCACTTCGGGCTGCAACATGTAGATGTATGTTTTTTTGTTTTTTTTTTGTACAAATTCCACATTTCCAGGTGCATTGAAATAGCCTCTCCATGGCGCTTCAAATGGAGCCAGAGCAATAACAAACGGAATTTTTAGTGGGATGTTTTTTTTTTTTTTTGTCCACCCATCCATTTTCAACACCGATTATCCTGAAGAGAGCCGCGGGGTTTGCTGGGACCGATCCCAGTTGACTCCGGGCGAAAGGCGGACTAACCCCTGAACTGGTCGCCAGTCAGTCACAGGGCACATATAGAGACGAACAACCACACACACCCACATTCACACCGTCACCAAGTGGGAAGCGATCCCACGCTGCTCGCACACAAGTCCGGCGAGTGTACCACTACGTTGCTTTGCTAAATGAAGCATTTCCTTTTGCATAATCCCGTCAATGAGTGCGGTACCTGAACAGCAGAGTGGAGAAAAGCCACGCCGTACAGCAGCGGCTTCCACGTCGGCAGGTTGCTGACTTCCAGCTGGTTTTGTGAGATGCTTACAAAGGTTCGCTTCAAGCTGGCGCGAAGTCCCTGCGGTGGGTCGTTGGTAAACTTGATGGAAGACTTGAAAGACACAGATTCCCAAGTCAGGGTAATGTTGTGGCAATAGTCTCTGTCTGAGCGCAATAAACATTGGGGAATATCTAGCGTCATCTACGTAATCTATCCCTTGAAATTTTGAAATGCAATCATTTCAAATAAAAGAGCAACCTGTAGCAGCGTGATGGAGAAGAGGTCATGCGGTTCGGTGGTGACCCACACCCTGAATGTTTTGTGCACAGTCTCTGTGACAGTGACGGTCTCCAACAACTCATCCATGAACTCCAGGCCCAAGTGACAGTTCTGCAGGAGCACCCAGCCTCCCTGCGGCCACCAATGTCGGGCGAGATGAAAAAAGTGAAACAAGTGTCATCTATCGAGACTACATGTTTACATAGGCTGAAATGCAGTAGTTTTAAAGTTTCACATGGCAGTTTCAATTCAAACCAAATGTTCTCATGGTATGTGCCAATTTGAGGTGAAAAGAAAAGAAGAATGAAGATGTTTGTTGTTCAAGAAAACTTTGAAAAGGTTTTTTCTCATTTAGTTACTGATAGAATGGACAACGATTTTACAGACACGGATGGGAAGCAATCAAGAAGGTAATGAGGAAGAAAGAAAAAAAAACACTGAATTGAAAAATAAGAACTGGAAGAAAAAGCCCAAATGTCATTTTTAATAGATGACATTTTTACTTTGTGTAAATATGATTTTTTTTCTTTTTTTTTTACTAAGGTAAAGTCGTACTTTCTATTAAGATCAGATCAAGATTTGAGGTTTGAACTAAATCGTAAATGTAATTTGTGACAAGCTAATAAATGTCGCCGTGCACAACACAAACCTCCGCCATTGAGCTATTAACAAGCTTCCTCGCATGGACCTCTTGCCCTTGCCCCATGGAGATCGACTTACATCCTGGGAGACACAAGGGGACTGTGACTGGGTGCACCACTTTAAAAAACGAATTTATATTGGTCATGGCTCAGCGAACTCACCGATATTGAGCTTCTTGGCGAGCGCTTCTATTTGGTTGGTGGGATCCGAGCCCATTGAGAGGAAGCAGATGAGCGGCGTGCGGATGTCACTCTCCTCCCACGTGCCCAGCAGGTTCAGCAGGACAGGCTCAGCAAACCTGTCGCCCATGGAGTCACCCACGTACTTCCTGGCCTGAGCCAAGGTGCGATCTGGACACCAGGACCTGCCGAAAGAACCAAACCTCTTTTTCAAGATGTGTATTTTCCTTTTTGTAATTTGTTTTTAAGGGTGAAAAAAAATGAGTGACAGTAATTTACTGTTTCAATAAAATGTATCATATTTTCTGCACTATAAGGCACACCTTGAGGCCTAATTTAATATCGCTTTAATACATAGCTATGCTAAAGAGAATACAATACAATACACCTTTATTTATATGGAGCTTTCACAACCGCTGCAGGTGTAACAAAGCGATTCACAGAACATTTAAAATACTCTGTCCCCAAAAAATCAGACTATTGAACCATGCATTCCATTTTGAGAAAATGGAATGCTTTGTCGTGCGGAAAATAGGGTAAATTGAACTTGTGCAACTTTCTGCCTCCGTCACTAGGTCCCCAAAAATTGCAGTACCTAATAAGCATGAGTTTGTTGAAGACGTCCAGGTTGTTGTAACCATCTGGGATGACAGCTTCCTCCGGGGCATCGCCGTTGGCCCACACTTTCCAGTGTTTTCCACTTTTACCCACCTGCAACAGGGACCGAGCCACGCAGTATGATGATACACTCATGGAATTGGAAGCCGCGATATCTACGAAAATCAACCTGATTGAGGATGTTGGCAAACTGAGGAAGTTTACTGAGTTCCACGAGGTTCAGCCACACAATGTCAAGCACCCAGTTGAAGGGTTTCGGGGGGCAGGCCTTCAGGTCGAGTGCAGCGCCGCCTGTCAGAAAAGGACTTCATTAAATGCTTTGAGATTGACTTTTTCATCTTAGAACAAATTGATATCCTCGTACTTCCTGGCCTGAGCCAAGGTGCGATCTGGACACCAGGACCTGCCGAAAGAACCAAACCTCTTTTTCAAGATGTGTATTTTCCTTTTTGTAATTTGTTTTTAAGGGTGAAAAAAAATGAGTGACAGTAATTTACTGTTTCAATAAAATGTATCATATTTTCTGCACTATAAGGCACACCTTGAGGCCTAATTTAATATCGTTTTAATACATAGGGCACACCGCATTATAAGGTGCATCGAATAGAAGCTACACTAGTGGCTGTGGTTGCATTCTCCATCCACTCGATGGAGCTATGCTAAAGAGAATACAATACAATACAATACAATACACCTTTATTTATATGGAGCTTTCACAACCGCTGCAGGTGTAACAAAGCGATTCACAGAACATTTAAAATACTCTGTCCCAAAAAAATCAGACGATTGAACTATGTATAAGGCGCCTTTGAATTATAAGGTGCACTGTCGACTTTTGAGAAAATGGAATGCTTTGTCGTGCGGAAAATAGGGTAAATTGAACTTGTGCAACTTTCTGCCTCCGTCACGAGGTCCCCAAAAATTGCAGTACCTAATAAGCATGAGTTTGTTGAAGACGTCCAGGTTGTTGTAACCATCTGGGATGACAGCTTCCTCCGGGGCATCGCCGTTGGCCCACACTTTCCAGTGTTTTCCACTTTTACCCACCTGCAACAGGGACCGAGCCACGCAGTATGATGATACACTCATGGAATTGGAAGCCGCGATATCTACGAAAATCAACCTGATTGAGGATGTTGGCAAACTGAGGAAGTTTACTGAGTTCCACGAGGTTCAGCCATACAATGTCAAGCACCCAGTTGAAGGGTTTCGGGGGGCAGGCCTTCAGGTCGAGTGCAGCGCCGCCTGTCAGAAAAGGACTTCATTAAATGCTTTGAGATTGACTTTTTCATCTTAGAACAAATTGATATCCTCCACAGACTTAGACATACAACCCCCCCCCCCATCATATATGCACAATTACCGATGAGTGACAGTAATTTACTGTTTCAATAAAATGTATCATATTTTCTGCACTATAAGGCACACCTTGAGGCCTAATTTAATATCGCTTTAATACATAGCTATGCTAAAGAGAATACAATACAATACACCTTTATTTATATGGAGCTTTCACAACCGCTGCAGGTGTAACAAAGCGATTCACAGAACATTTAAAATACTCTGTCCCCAAAAAATCAGACTATTGAACCATGCATTCCATTTTGAGAAAATGGAATGCTTTGTCGTGCGGAAAATAGGGTAAATTGAACTTGTGCAACTTTCTGCCTCCGTCACTAGGTCCCCAAAAATTGCAGTACCTAATAAGCATGAGTTTGTTGAAGACGTCCAGGTTGTTGTAACCATCTGGGATGACAGCTTCCTCCGGGGCATCGCCGTTGGCCCACACTTTCCAGTGTTTTCCACTTTTACCCACCTGCAACAGGGACCGAGCCACGCAGTATGATGATACACTCATGGAATTGGAAGCCGCGATATCTACGAAAATCAACCTGATTGAGGATGTTGGCAAACTGAGGAAGTTTACTGAGTTCCACGAGGTTCAGCCACACAATGTCAAGCACCCAGTTGAAGGGTTTCGGGGGGCAGGCCTTCAGGTCGAGTGCAGCGCCGCCTGTCAGAAAAGGACTTCATTAAATGCTTTGAGATTGACTTTTTCATCTTAGAACAAATTGATATCCTCCACAGACTTAGACATACATCATATATGCAAAATTACTGACTTTAAATGACCATCTTCAAAAGAACATCAAATTCCGCATTGCACAATACATTCATGTGTGGATTTTTGTCGTTCTATTTTGAGACATGATAAAGTTATACTGGAATTTGAAGGTGCTTTTCAAGAGGCAAAATAAGACAAACATGTTCCCCAAAAAGCCCCGCCCCCCCAACCCCAAAAAGCCCAATTCCTCTGGAATCTTTTTTTTTTTGACTCAAGGTGAAGCAGACTTTTGACAGATTTTCATTTTTGTGAAATCCTGTCCCATTGCCAGTTTCAGATTGAAAACTTGCTATATTTGGAGAGAAGCAATGAACATCTAAAAACAAAAATGTCGATGGAAATAATGGGCAAAGAACAGAACAAAAAGATGATTCACGTGTTTGGAGAGAAACTACTTGGAAAAAAAACAACAAAAATAACTTTTTTTTTTTTTTTAAAGTACCACACCTTTGATGAGAATCTGAAATTGGCTGTGTTGTATCCTGCCATTCTGCAGGTCGATCTTAAGGGCCATGAGCATCGTGAAGATGAACTTGTGGTTTTCATACAGTCCGCGCACCGTGTACCGGAAGACTTCATACGTCAAGTATTCGATGATGTTGGCGATTCGTTTGGACGTTTTGGCTGACTTCTCCGATCTGCGAAATACACGTTAACGGATAAACACCAACAAAAGCGGGGCAAAAAGGGAGACGACATCCTCCCACCATACCCCGGACAGCCCCGCCGAAATGAACAACTTTACCTGGCCAGCGAAATGTCGAAGATTTTGAGGAACTGACTGAGGGAAGTCTGGTACATGACGTTGACCATGCTCATTTCGGTGATGAGGAAGTAAAGGATGCTGCCTCGGCACGCCACCGGCCGATATTCGGACTGAGCCGCCTTGATTTTCTCCTCCGCCTCAGCCGCAATGTTCAGCTTGACGCTAACCTCGGCAGCCGTTTGCTTGGTCGTGCTCAAAATGCCAATCATGGAGTCATCGTCCACCAAGGAACCTGTGGGACGCGGCCAAGGAGAAACCTCGGAGTATATTTGCAACCCTTACAAACAGAAATCCACAGGAGTGATTGGGGACCTTTCGTGGTGCTCAGTTTGTAGAGCAGGTTGTCCTCCAGCTCCTGCATCTTCCTCTTGTTGGAGGTCACATCCTCAATCAGCTTCAGCCTCTCGTTCTCTAGTTCCTATCAAATGAAAGGCAGCTCAGTTACACAGTTACCACACTTGCAACAATTCAAAAAAAAAATGCGGAGAGAAACACGCAAAAAGCAACACAAAGTGATGCTGGAACATGGACAAACCTTCTTCTCAGCGAGGATGACACGACCCAGCAGCTGGTCCTCCAGGCCTTTCATGTTGACAGTGAAGTCAATGATGGACGTCTTGGCGCTCACCTCCGGAGTGTACGACGGATTTGGCAGTTTGGTGGTAATGTAAAGTCGGAAGTTGTTGGACACATCCACGTCCTTGTCTCCCACTTTCACCTCCACGGAAAAAAAACATCCACAGGAGTAATTTAGCTGGGCGGCACTTGCACAGTTTTTCAACGACCAACGGCAAGAGGTCAGGGTGGAAGTGTGCATTTGTTTGTTGTGGCAGGATTACAGAAACGACCTCAAACTCATTTTGATTTGAAGCAATCTAAAAACAAATATTGTGTTTTTTGGGCTATACGTCACACCGTTGTATAAATCGGAGGAGCCAAACCATGAAAAAAAGTAGTAAATAGTCCCAAAAACAAATTTGATGATATCTTGCTAGGTTTTGCACACACACAAAAAAAAAAAAATCTATAAAATTGGAAAATAACACAAGCTTCTTTATATTTCAAATTGATGAAAAATGTAAAAAAAAATAAAAACGTGAGATTTTTTTTAATTAAATTGATGTTTGGTTAAAAATGGAAAAGAGATTTTTTTTAATTGTTTGTCAACTGAAAAAAAAATAAATAAATAACACTCCAAATTCCTCACAAAAACGCTCAACGGCATTCCATAGAATTACCTTGTAGTTGGAGCCAGATTTGAAGAAATTTTTCTCCAGGACGTTGTCAAGGGCGGGGTCCAGCTCCTCGCCCACATCCTCAATAAGTAGCGGCCTCCCCAAGGAGATGGAGTCCTCCAAATGCGTACGAAAGAACTTGTGGTTGAGGGATGTCAGCTGGAAGTGAGACAACAGCGGGATTGAGATTTCGGAGTTTCATTTCTGTTGTGGCGAATGCACGCCCATGACCCTGGTGGGGAGAAGCCGATCAAATAATTGATGGATGAACGATACCTGCAGGGAATTGGCCTTTTCTTTTGCGGTGATCCAAGTCTTTCCTTGAGTCTGGGGATCGACCAGGAGCGGATACCTTGACGCTTTAGTGACGATGATGCCGTTCTGCACTGACAGGTCATCTCCGGGCAGGCCCTGAAGATTCCACTCGCTGATCTAGAAAAGACAAACCCATTTTTTTGTCCCCCACCCACACCCACACACGAATCCAACCGTTGGCTCATTTTCTTGCTCTTACCGTGGGAGCATCCACCAACGTGGAGATCAGGTTGAGGTTTTCCGTGAATGGGATATTGTTGGATATGAGATCACTTTTCCACATGTCCAGCAACATGTCGCGGAAATTCTGGTTGAAGGGGCCGCAGTATGACAGGAAACCGGTAAGCTGCAGGACGTCGCCCACCAGCCTAACCAATGAAAACAAGCTGAGTTGAAAACCCTCTTTCTTAGAGTCCTGCTGAATCTAGATGCGAGCTAGTGTTTTGCTTTCCCTTTATTTGATTTATTTTTTTTTGTTGGTAGTATTTCAGGTAAATCAGGGCCCTATTTCTTAGAGTCCTGCTGAATCTAGACGGGAGCTAGTGTTTTGCTTTCCCTTTATTTGATTTCTTTTTTTTTTGTTGGTAGTATTTCAGGTAAATCAGGGACAGAAGTGAAACAACAAAAGTTTAGCTTATGTTCTTGTATAGAATAAAAAATACTCTCAAAAAACTTAACTAGATGCAAACAAAAACCGATCAAAATACCGTAGTTTTTTTTTCATTATTTTTGGTTCAAAATAAGTAATTTACAAAATTTCCAGAGAATCAACTGAAAAACAATAGTCATGTGACATTGTGTGTAATAATGAAAGAAAATTCATAAAAATGAGGAGAGAAACAGAAACAACCAGAAAACGATAAACCTTTTTCCCCTTTGTGTCCCATATAAAAATCATCCATAATTTGGAAGGAAGCATTGGAAAAATAGCATTCTTTTGTGTATTTTGAATTTTTTTTTTTTAAAAAAAGAACACCTAATATTTGGATCACCACAAGACTGCGTAATCTGGGGAGGTGCAGGCATCAAAAAACATCGAATGTTTTTGTATTTGGGATGAAAAACTAACAACTGCCAAATTTGGAGAAAACTACAAAACCTTTTTTTTTTTCTTTGTGGTGTGGATTAAAAAAAAAAAAAAAAAAAGGAATATTTCCACCTACCTCTTGATCTGAGATTTAAATTCTTTGCTTTGTTGGGTCCAGCGAACTTTCTCATTACTCAGCCCGCCGATTAGATCTGAGGCGGCCTGCATTTTGTTCTTACACATTTCGGAACGATCCACCAATTCCTGAAAGAAATTGTCCAAAGAATAAGGATGAGGCACTTGCTCTCCCACCAAGTCTATCACAGTCCAGAAGCGTACCTGCTTCTCTTTGCTTGCAGCGTCGCTTTTCGCTTGCACCAGGGCCAGCTCGGCTTCCTTTTCGGCCAGTGTGGCCTGAGCTGCCATTTGCTCAGCGCTGGCTTTTTTGTAGCGCACTTCCTGAACCGCCAGATTAGCCTAACCACAAACGACACCGCAGTCTGTTAAGAAAATGCCAGGACTTGATTCATCACTTGATTCTGTTTGTTTCTAGCGTGCAAGGTTGTTGTGATTGTGGCAGATGCACCTTGTGGCAGGTCAACATGAAAAAGTGGCGAGAGGCACATTTCCAACGGCTAAGTCATGCGCGTCTTTCCTGAGCGCACGTCATTTTTGACTGTCGCATCCTACCTTGAGCGGCAGCACTTCCTTGTTGATGTCATAGAAGGTGGCCATCGCCCTGGTCCACGCGAGCAGACCGGCCACACTGCCGCACACCTTCTTCGCGTTTTCCATGGTGTAGTCCTCCATATCGAAGTAGGGCTGCAACAACTCCACCGTCTCCTCGTTGATCTTGTCCTTGACGAACTGCTGCAGCGACCCCAAGAAGCCTGTGCTGCCCATTAGCTGAAGCAGACGCCAAGACAGATGACGGTGAGAAATGTGGACATTGGACAAGTTGTCCGAAAAACCCCCAAAAAGAAACAGCGACCGGGATCAGACGCACCCTGAGAGCATCGGGCCATGATGGCTTGATACAGGGCAGGTTGGGATCCATTGTGACAGTCTCCAACTTTCTTTGGAACAACAGCAGGCAGCAGTCCATGATCCTCATGATCAGGTGTGGTGGCTTGGCCAATTTCCTCACAGTGGCAATATCAGCAGGCTTGATGGTCTGTTTTGGTTTTTTTTGTCAACACACCAGCAAGTACCGCAATCAAAATATGTCTTGAAAGTGTACGGCTGGGCGCTATGGCCCTCAAAAAACACCCATTTCAGGTTATAGTCGATTTGCAATTTATCCAGAAAAAGCAAATAATCACATTATTCAAAACTTTCAAAGACAATGCGTGACACATGTGTTCAGTTATTGAAGAAATCTGTTCTGAAATACATCATACATGGCTAAAAATAATTGCGGAAAATGTGTCAAGACTGAACCTTGAAGCACTCACCATCATACCTAAAATGTTAAAGTGTGACAAGACAAGAATGGCAATATCGCGATATTAAAATTGCCACAATAGCGTGGTTGTCATGTTACGATATGAAAAGCAGCACATCTCCAGCAAAAAGGATGACTTTCAGCCCGCTTCAACTGAACACAGCATTGTGAACTCCACAGACCATGATACTTTGCACTGCGAAATAGCAACACACAACAATAAAATGACTGGCCAAGCTTATTTCTTTTTCACATTATAACGTCACCCCCCAAGAAGAAACCGAGTGAGATGAGCCATTTATTTGGATCAGTGTATCGCCTCTCTCTTCACCTCTTCAGCGTTAACGCTACTTGAAAGGACAACTCACGTTCAGTGCATTTTCAGCCTCCTGTAATGCGGGCTTGGCTGCCTCCAGTTTTTCCTCAGCAATTGCCCTCTCCTGCGTGATTTCATCCACGATCATCTGGGCTTTGTCGCTCACGGTCTGGACCTCATTCTTGATTATGGTGGCCGCCTCGGTTCGGACCATCACCTCGGCTAACACCTAAAAGGTACATCTCACGTCATTGTTTACGCAATAGCGGAACCAGCGTTTCCCTCTTGTGACGAGTGCTGTTTTTATTTGACCTTGTCAGCCTTGGCAGAGGCCACCACCAATTCTTTCTCACTGACTTCCAGCTCTTTGGAGAGTTTAGCTACGGACACGCTGGCCTCCATCAGTTTGTTCAACCCTGACATGAAGATATAAAATCGGTTTATTAAGAGATACCCGGGCTCTCAATATTTGTGGGCCTCGAACTGCTTGTGCCCTTTCTAAGATTAGAAAATATGAACTCGACTCTACATTATAAAATAACCATTGCTTCATTCGAAGTGCTGTACATGGAGTTAAAATCAATCATACAATAACAAACAGTGAAAACAGTAAATTAACACAAATCAACAAGTTATGTTTTGCAGCAATGAATATTAGCCAATGAATGAAGAAATGAATTCATTCATCAATTATTCATCAATCAATTAATACCAATACAAACACAGCAGACATTTTATTTCGTAAATGAAAGACTCGACCTATTTTTTTATACTTGCATGTTCTGCCCTTTTATTGCGACCTTTTGACCCAGGGGTCATAATATACTTTCACACATTAAAGTTCTGGGAACTTTTAGCTCATGGTACTTGTTGGTTCCAAGGACCAAAATGTTCCTGGAACTGAAAATACTGTACCCGCCGGGTCTGTCGCTGTATTTTGACCTCAAATTCGAGGCACTTTTGTTCCTTCGTACTTTCGGTATCGAGGACCAAAATGATTTTTCATTTGAAATGTGCTTACCAACATTCATGCGCTGGGCGAGCGTGTTAATGTGCTCGTGGTTTTGATGGTAGAGCGTCTTGTAGCCATTGATGAATGAGAGGTACGATTTGGGGGTGACGTGAGTTCTCCTCCTGAATCTGTAAAAACAAAAAAGAAAGAAAGAAAAAAAAAAACAATGCAAACTCATCACCCCATGAAGACAAGAAAAAATTCTTATTGAATTACATCAAAATAGTCGTTACCGTTCGAAGTAGCTTTCGCACGTCTCCGACACTTTGCGATGGTACACGCCCATGGTGGTCACCATGGAAGCTTTCACCTCTGGTGTGCAAACAATGGGAAATTCGGAGAGGAAGTGATGAGCCACGGCCACCAGGGCCTCCTCGGGCCATGGGGCAAACCAGTCCATTGTGCAGCCAGATATCAAGCCCGGGAACTTCAGAGACCGAGAGCGAAACTTTGGTCCCACCTGTAGAGATGATTGATAGATGCGATGCCACGAAGTATCCTTCGCTGTTGTTTACATTCTTGTCTGTATCTCTAAAATCCGATGTGTCATTATAGGGAAAGTGGCCTCTCCTAACTGCGCTCAAAAATAGGCTTAAATGAAGGCTTGGTATGAAGATTGGTCCAATCTCCTTGACAATATCCTCTGGAGTAATCTGGAGTGCTTCCAGATTTTTGGTTGGTTAAATATAGTTTTTCATTCACATCCATGTGTCATTTTTATTCTACTAATCATGTCATTTGAGCATTTTTGGGTTAGGGTTTTTTTTTTTTTTTTTATTATTCTTTTTTTAGATGGCACTTACCGGCGAGAAGCACAACACAACGTGCAGGTTCTTTCGCGCCCGTGATATGAAGTAGTCGTAAAGGTTGTCAAAAGTGGGCGGAATGCGAGGAAATTCCTTTTTCATTACCGGAATAAGGTTTTGGGTAATCTCTTGGATCTCATCCTTTGCGAAAAGGTTGGAGACCTGCGCAGAGATGAAGGATTGGCGGTGAAGGCTTTTCAAGCGCGACATCATACGGAAAGTGTTAAATTTCCCGAGAATTAGGTCATCACCTCTCCAGACGACAGAACATTGTTCAGGTACTCGAGGAAGGCTTCCTGTTTTATTTCATTATCAGTAAAAAGGAAGGTGATACCGCGCCCTTCGGCCCCACTTGATTTGTACAACTTTTTTAGATCTTCCATGAAATTAGATATATTGTAAGACCTGAAGGGAAAGACAGATAGTGCTCCACATGTCATTCATAATAAAGACATTGAATCCATATGCACATGTGATATTTGCGGATGTTTTTTTCTTTCCATTTTAAAAAAGTTGTCAAAAATTGCTACAGCAATTCATCACTTTGCCATTTTAGGGAAAAATATAATATAATAAATGACAGAATGCTGCTCTATACAAAGGAATTGGAGCGTCCATTTGTTTTTTTCCCCCCCCCCTAACAAAAAGAAAAAAAAAAATCCTGAACTTTATTTTTTCCTCACTGTGTCATGATCCAGAATTACATGCAGAATTTTCAGGGGAAAATTTGAGAGAAATTTTGGAATATTGCATGGCTACAACATAAGTACTCCAAAGCTAAAAAGCGAAGCATATTTTCTGTTCTCCTTACTTGGTCAGTGTGATCTGGTTGACTTCGTATCCGGCTATGTACGAGGCAAGACGAGTCAAACTCTGTTTCCCAGATCCTCCCACACCCACGAGAAGGGCATTGCCAGTATCCGTGCGAATGATGCGTGAGATCTATGGAACGTAGCGGCAAAGAAAACAAAATACAGTGTTGAAAAAAAGTTATTAAAATGAGTATTGTACAATATGGACAGTAAATATTAATTTGAACTTTTTACTTTTGTACTCAAGAACTTTTTTTTCCTGTATCTGTACTTCTACTTAAGAGTGCGAGGACTTTTGCGACCTCCGCGTGTGGACTCAATCTCACCTTGACGAGGTGAGTCATGGCATCCGTGAAGAAAACCAAGTCCATGTGAGAGCCTCTCACTTCGTCATTGTGCTTTGCCTGATAGAACCGTAGCTTCTCCTCTAGGAATTGAAACGTGGGGACCTGACAGAATAGATGACTCACGGTGAGGACGGTCAAGCGGCGGACACAAAACAGTCTCAATAGCCGAGGTGAGTTTTTCATACGAGCTCGTAAATTTTGGGGGCATCGAAAGAGGCGTTTTCATCCTCCTCGCCAGTCGGTTCGGGCGCCTCTCTCAGGAAGTCAACAAAGTATGGATCCTTGTGGATCGACGCGACGAGGCTGGGGTCGACGTGCTCTTTGACAACGCGGCCTACAGAGCTCTCAAACCAGTCTTTGTCCTCGGGGCAAATGAACCTAAAAAGACAAGCAAAAACAAAAACGTTTTTAACCCGACTTTGGCAGGCCAAAGATATGAGCCATTCTGGGTGTGAAGTGGGTTCGAGCGCGGTTCGAACAGTGTTGTGTGGCCACGCCCTGGTTTATCCGTCTACCTGTCAGCGATGACGCGGGTGCATTCGCTCTTGAAGAGGGCCACGAGGGTCTTGAAGTCGTTGCATTGCTCGGCCTCCACCTTCAACATTCCTTGCCAGATCCTGGACAAGTCTCGCAAGTTGAAGATGTAGTGAAACTTGGAGGGCGTGGGCAGCATCTTTGTCTAAAGTCGACAGAGTAAATCGGTGGTTCTCCATCTTATTACACCAACTCCCATTTCTATTGCAAATAAGAGAGCATTTCCCAAAGAAACGACCTTGGTCCACTGCCACAAAACCCGGCCAGCTGACACGAGCTTCTTCACCATGGCTGTTATATTTTCCTTGAACTTCCTGCACTCGTGGAAGTAGCCACAGCCGATCACACCTGCGTGTTAAAGCAAACGTGACAATTTGTACATATTGTCATTTTATACTTCTAGTTTCTATTTTCGAGTTACCGAAGATTTTGTCAATGGAAGTATTGGAAGGCAGCGTGCAGTTGAAGACGGTGAACTGCCTCTTGAGCCTCTGCGGAATGTCATTTCGCCCGCCGCCAGGGTGGATCATGGCCCCCAGCATTTGGACGTCCACAATGGTGATGAAGTCACCGGGTTTGTCCAGATTGTACATACCGCCCATCTCCATCATTTGCCGGACTATCTCATTGGTGATCTGCAAGGAATTCACACGCACCGTTGAGCCCCAAATCTAGACCAACTGAATATTTAAACACGAGTTCAAAGTGACACTACAAGTTTCAAAAAACTGTCGATGAAGGATGAAAAAAACATCAGTGAAAATATATTCATGAGAAGTACACCGACTGATTCATCGGCAACTACTCAATTATCAAATGAATCAATAATTACTTTGAGAACTGATTGCTCATTTTGAGATCTTTTGTCATTTAAAAGTGTCCAAATCGTTGTAACTTTGGCCTCTCCACAGTAAATGGTCTGAGCTTTCTGTCGACCCCATCAATATCCGTAGCCACACACCTGATCTCCCCATTCGTTGACAAGAGGCATATTGATGTCATCAACAAAGACCGACATCCTGCGCCCGCCCGGCGGTCCGTACGTGCTGCCGATTCTCTTCTCGATATAGCTCTCCACAGTGCGCTGCGGCAACAAACATTTCATTGTTAACCAAGCGTCTACTGTATCATTTTACAATAGGCAACCACCCCGCCCAACTGCCCCCCCCCCCCCCCCCCCAACACCGCTCTTCTGGCT
>NW_017806235.1:411136-451572 GCF_001891065.2 Hippocampus comes
TGATTATCTGTCTTGGCTTTTACTACTATTGGCAAACCAAATGAAAACATGGAAAGAGGGAAGCCATTCCACCCCGAAAAGCGTATTCAAGCCGTTTGTTAAGGGCTATTGGAATGATTCAGGGCGAATGTGCTGTGTCCTGTGCCAGCCGAAAAATCACCATTCAAAGATTGTCCATCGAATCAAGAAAACACACACGAGGAAGGTGTCCGCAGGACAGGACAGAATCAAGAAAACACACACGGGAAGGTGTGGTTATTCGATACTTTTATAGCTTTCTATGAGTCATTTCAACAAGTCTTATTGGCCACACTACCTGAAACATGATGGGTTCTGTGGCAGAGGAAACCAAATGAAAACATGGGAAGAGGGAAGCCATTCCACCTCGAAAAGCATATTCAAGCCGTTTGTTAAGGGCTATTGGAATGATTCAGGGTGAATGTGCTGTGTCCTGTGCCAGCCGAAAAATCACCATTCAAAGATTGTCCATCGAATCAAGAAAACACACACGAGGAAGGTGTCCGCAGGACAGGACAGAATCAAGAAAACACACACGGGAAGGTGTGGTTATTCGATACTTTTATAGCTTTCTATGAGTCATTTCAACAAGTCTTATTGGCCACACTACCTGAAACATGATGGGTTCTGTGGCAGAGGAGAAGTTGAGTGACTTAAAGAGGTCCGTCTCGGGGTCAAACTTCTTGGCGTGGCTTTTGATCATCACCGTCTTGGCAGTCCCTTGCTCACCGATGAGCAAGACGGCCTGTGGAGTTTTCCAAATGAATACATACAGTGTGGGTCTCGCATTGATATTGTTTTCAACAAACCACAACTCACCTTGTACTGCTTAGCAATAGTTTCCAGCAAAAAAGCGGTCCTGGTGTTATCTACGTTGGGCACAAGGATGGAAGAGTAGTCCGGTACGTGATCTGTGGGATACTCGTACTCCCCTACATGTTCGTTCCAGTGACACCACTGACCTGGAAGTGCAATGGAAAATAATGGAAGTGTCTCTTACATGCTAGCCTTAAAGATTGCTTTGCAGCTGAAAAACAAACAAAGACCAGAGCCCGGATTCAAATGGACGATGTCTGGACTGTGAGGCGGATGTGCTAACAAGTCAACCATTGTGCCGCCCATATTAGGTCAAATGTTTCGGGGGGTCAAATATTTTTGTATTTTTCTTCAAATATTTGACTTGAAGACTGCGAATAGCTGGCGACCAGTCCAGAATGCCCCTCGTGTCTTGCCCGGAGCCAGCTGGGATAGGCTCCCACAACGCCATAAGCAGTATCGAAAAAGTCGGGATGTATTTCACTTGATGGATGGACAAGCACAACGGAGAACCAACTCTTGACACTTCCAGAGTCCATTTTCCATGATCTGTTGCCTTTAAAAGCTGTTTGATTTTTTTTTTTTTTGTGAGCATACCATCTGTCCCGACCATGTATTCAAACATAGTCTCTCCCTCCATGGTGCGAGGCAAATCAATGTTGCTGCTGTGCTCCCGGAAAAAAGCCTCCATTTTGTCCCGGTCGTCCAACTCCAAAAGGGCCCCCAGACTCCACATCAGACCAAAGACGAAGAGACGCTCCAAGTGTTTGTCGCTGACCAGGCCCCCCATCTGCTTGGTTGGGATGAGGCCCTCCAGCAGATTGCAAGACTGCGGGATGAGAAACGAAATCAGAATCAGTGCGCAACGGTTGCGGTTGCTTCGGTTTGCGTACCTGCATGATGTAGTTACACTCCAAAAACGGCATCTTGGGTTTGAGGTTCTGCCTCATGTATGAATACACGTCCCAAAATATCCTGCCATACAGATTAATGATGTTCTCGGCTTCTTCAGCGTTACGCTTGTTTGTCCATCCCTAAACAGAACACAGACAAGATTTCAAATGTGCCGAACTGTCACTGCCAATCGAGTCTTGTTTAGTGTTGATCGGCCTTTCCCAAAACATTTTAGGCCATGTCACACACTGCTGGCCGGGAGGTGGCACTGCTCTCCTCAACAATGAGTCTCCAGAAGTCTGTCTCTCAATATTTTCTTTTTCTAAAGTGTATAATTAGGAAGTTTGAGCTGTTTATCCAACTAATGCATGTTCCTTACAAATGGGGAAATAAACATAATTCTAGCATTCGGGCAACTCGGCCTCAGTTGGATGACGGCCGTACCTTGAGGATGGGTTCCCAGCTCAGAGCCGAGGAGCTCATGAAGACCATACCGACACGTGACACGGTGGCCGGAGAGGCATTCTCGATGTTGTGCACCTCGAACACGAGCTTGCAAGCTGGCGACATGGTGATACGGTCACCGTTGGCCAGGGTAAGGGTTTTGTTGTCATCCAGCACGGAGTTGAGGTTTTCAATCCAGATGGCGTCCACAGGACCATCCAATACGATCCATATGATCTCTCCTGCAGGTGAAATTCATCAGTTTTGCTGCTCGTTCGCACAAACTGTCGGTGAAACTAATGCATGTAAAACTATTCAAGTATTCATGATCTTTTGGAAGTTTTTTTTTTTCTCCCAACACCTCACCTTTCTTGGCCTTTAGCGTCCTCCTCCACAGCGTGGAGAAGATACCGTCAGTCCAGTCATTGGTGGCAGCGTCGAGCCGGCCAAACATCTGCGGCGCGGTGATGGCCTTAGGGTTCATGCGCATCTCCCTGTGTGGTGTTCCACACTCTGTCAGCGCTCGCATAAGGATGTTGATGACAGCCGTCTTACCCGCCCCGCTCGGCCCCAGCGTCATCAGGCCGTGGCGCACGAGGGAAGCCTCGTAGAGCTGTTGGCGGAAGTCAGAACAGCCGATTCGTGTCCAAAGCAGTTCAGAGCTGAGCCGCAATGTTTTACGATACCTGAACCAGTTTTAGGTTCCAGTTGGGGTGGTTAACTAAGGCAGCAAGGTCAACTTGATTCTTCACTGCAGCCTGCAGTTCATTGTAGGTGCTGTTGTCCAGCTTGATGCCAGGGAACAAGTCATTGATGAGACTGAGGAAGAGAGGTTCGTCCTCATCCACCTGAAACAGTGTTGCCATTTATAGTCTGTGTCTATAAAACTATTGAAAACAAAAAAAAACTATTACACGCAGGGGTGCACGTAGGTCGGGTGCAGTTGTGTTTGGTTTCAACTACAGCGAACTGTACATAGAACTGCCTTCGTGAGTTATAATGCTTTTTTGGTTTTAGGGGCATAGACTCCACAACCTCGCCCACATCTGGCTGTACTTCTAAAAATAAAGTATTCGGTGCAGATTTACAGTTGACTATTCACAAATTCGTAGAGCCGCGTTATAGAAAAACGCAACTCTTCCCATTTTCTGTGTTCTTTCTGAAACAAACCTTTCCAGTGATTTTGACCGGCTGTTTTACCCCTTGACAAAACTATAGTGATTAAAAAAAAATAATAATAATAAAGTTTCATAAAGATCTGTACAAGAAGCCCAGGTCCTCTTTGTGAAGAGAAAAAAAAAGCATCATGTGCATCCCCGTTTTGATCTGTTGCATTCATGGATTACCAGTTTCGACAAATTCATGTCACGCAACACTCTCATGACCGTGCTGGACTCTGAGTCCTCGGGCCGCGCTCTCTTGCAGGCTCCCAGTGTCCTTAGCACGGACAGGATGTTCCTCAGGCCAAAGTCATAATGCACCTGAAACACAGCAATGCAAAGGCAGTGACGCTGGATGGGGAAAAAAAAAAAAAAGTCAACCTCATGGGTCCACAAAAACTGTTAAAACATCTGCGACATCCTCAATGTCCAGTTTTGGAGATGTTTTAAGGAGACCCCTGATCGCCTTATTCCTGTTGCTATGTCCTACCTGTTTTGTGAGTTGCTCCTCACAAAGTTTATAAAGAACAAAGAATTTTTGAGCTAGGAGGACATTCTCATTGAATCCGCAACTGGCCAGCTTGACCCTCATGATGATCTGCAAAAGACCAGAGGCAACAAGCCAGTTATGTGAGAACAAACAGAGAAAATTCTAATCTTCCGTGTACCTGTCGATCAGGCACCATCATGGAGACTGTCCTGAACTGCACTTTCAAGTTCTCAGGAAGTTCCTGACGACCGGCATAACCGGGGTTCTAGGCAGGGAACGACAACATGCTGGCGTAACACTTTGATGCTCTTAACCCAGTCGTTTAAATTTCTAAGTCTTACCATAGTGATGAAAAGCCCAAACTCTGGATTCAGGTCAACTACGTCACCGTCCGTGAAGACAAAAGTAGGTTTGTGTGTCTTGCGAGCGACCAGAACAATGTAAATTTGCTGAGCGGCCACAGACAACACCGGCAGGTCGATCCTGTTGAATTCATCAAAGCAGCCCCATGAGCCAGACTGTGCAAGGCCTGGCAAAAAAAAAAGTCACAACAAGAATTCAATCTGCCAGGAGTGATATTAAAGGGCTTCTTTCAAGCAAAATTGCCATCTTCCTCTGTCATTAAGGCCATGGTTTCTTCAAATGTTTTTTGTGGTTCAACTTCTGATAAATGGCATCAGAGCTGAATTTTCAAAGCATTCCAGGAGAAGGAATGGCTTTCCACCACATGCTGCAGCCATCATCAAGTAAAATTTAAAAAAAAACAAAAAACAATAGCATAGCACATTGCCTTCGAATACCTTTGTAAATCCTGCCAAGCCCCCTGAAGTCCATTTGGTCAGAGCAGTTGAAGACCACCACATACTTTCCTAAGCAGCGACCCATGTCTTTCGTGGTCTCTGTCTTTCCTGTGCCTGCTGGCCCAGCGGGGGCTCCCCCCATGCTCATGCCCAGGGCCTGGGACAGCGTAATGTAACACCTGTACACAGGTCATGATTACACTAAACCGTATCAACAAAATGAATGATGTAAGGCCAGGATAGCAAGTAGTGTATGTATCCAAAACGACGACACTTGTTTGTTGTCTTGCCTGTCTGTCAGTGGGGTGATGACGAGACGGTCGGTGCAGCCGAGGAACTCGTTCTGATAAATAAAGTCGACATTGGTGATGGACACGATGACCTTGTCAATGCCGTCATTGTAGTAAAACCTGCTTTGCTTCAGCCACTCAAAGTCATTGGTAGATTTGACTGATTTTGCCACCTGAAGAGAAAGCAACAACAATGTGGTACGCAAAGGCAAACAAACAAACAAACAAACAAAATATCTCAAGTCTACCAGCTCTTCAAAGATGTCACTCTGGTGCACGTGGATGGTGACCAGAGTCTCGTACTTGACCCTGTCAAATTTGGTCAAGTCGTAGGTGGTCTGCTTGATGAGCATTCGGAGGAGGTTCAAGAATTTCTTTTTGGTGAAGATCATCACCTCCTTGCTGAATTCGGCATTTTCAAGGGCCTCCTCTGAGTCCCTTGTCCAGAGCATTTGGATTCCAAGCAGGCCCACCTAAAACAGGAAATGGAAGTATGCTATTTTGATTCGAAGCGGCCATTTTAAGGGTCATTTTTCGTGAAAAGGTGTGTTGGGTAACATCCGATGCCGGTTTTACTGAATTTTGTGAGGCACATCTATCATGAGAAGACCCACAAATATTTCCTCGGATAACGGACCTGCGCTTGGAACTTGTCAAGAAAAGGTATGAGCTCAAAGTCTTCGTCGTTGATCACATCATCAGCCGCCTTGATGACGGTGTGCAACGATGACTGCTGCTCCACCAATAACTTCCCAAGCCAGAGCTCCACAGGACCCTGAGCCAAGACGGGTTTGTCCAGCTGAAACCGCATAAACACGCAACACAAAAGCCAATGAGAAAATGCATGTGAGCATTTACAGTACGTTGTCTATGGATTCAGATAACCCGTGTCCGAAGACGGGGTCCATATCAGCGATTAGCATCCGTACCGGCAGTTTCTCCGCTTCTTGAGACAAGACAGCCAAAATGCTGTCGTATTCATTGACATCAAACTCCACTTCATTGACATTGTCAAACACTCCGAGAAGATGCGACTAAAAGGGGGGAAAGCAGAACAAAAATCTGCTTTATTCATTCCTTTTGACAATATCGCCATTTGGGTTTTTCCAGTTGATATCATCCATTCTAAATGACTCAACTTATGCTGTTTGTCCAATGACATTTTTTAGGTCGACACTTGTATTATTGCAAATTAAATGTCTTCACCTGAATTGTGTGAGAATCGCTCGCTTGTCCGAGGATTTCCAGGAGCGCAGGATCAGACACGAAGAAGAACCGTGGGAACAGGAGACGTTTTTTCTCGAGGTACCTGCAGTGTTTGCGCTTGTTAAGTATCACTAGGAGACTTCTTCCAATTACAAAAAATTGTGGTAATGTACGTTTACAAAGTGGGTGCCAACAGCCACATCACTTTTAGTAATAGTAAACCTAAGGGGAATCAACCTTCTGTTATTCAGTGGAAAAACTTGTTTTTGTGATCCAGCAAAAGCTATGTCTAATATAAAAATAAAGCTTTGAAACCATTTGATGGCATCTTGGTGTTGAACCGAGGGAAGGATCTCCATATCGTCAGGCCACAGCCTTGTGTTATAGCAGAAATTGAAAATACTCTGCTGCCACCTGGTGGCATTTATAGAGAGTTACAAATATTATTCATGTGGTTGTTTTGTGGATTTTGGCAGATGAACCACCCACTAATAGTAGGGCTCTGCTCCTGTACCCTGCCAACAGTAGAGGTTCACTGTACTAATTTTTGTGTGAGTAACTAACTAGCTCAAAAAATTCACTTCACATTTACCCTGTGAGTGACTTCTGACAAAAGTCCAATTGCTTCTGAAGATCTGGCAGGATCTCCCCCAACATTGGATCCCCAACACAGCACTCCACCACATTCGGGACGTCCCGTGCCCGCTGCATGATGTTGATCCACGTTGAGTCAATTTGCTGAAAGCGCTCTGCTTCCTACAATAATGCAAAATACACCCTAATTAAGTATCCATTCATTCATGTTTTATTGTCTTTTCCCTCATTAGTGTTGTAGGTGATCGATCTATCGTCTATTCAAGATGTTATTGGACTGGAGGTGGAGCACACCCGGGACTGGTTGCCAGCCAATCACGGGGCATATATAGACATACAGCCATTCATAGTCCCATTCACACCTATGGACAATTTAGACATTTATCATTTTCAGATTAAGGGCGACAGGCGACTTTACCTGAGGCAGATCTTTGGCGATGTCGCCCCCGACAAACACGGCCTCTAAGTAAATCCAAAGGTTTTGCACGATGACCCACTGCTCAATGACATCTGTTGACGTGGACAGCTTGGATACCCAATCCTGGATCTCAGCTTTGTAGAACGTGCAGTATCTGCAAACAGGCAGAATACTCTGTGTAAAAGGCACAAGGAGATAACTGTTCTTACATTTCTGCTGTGCTGCTGCAATCTTGCAGGAGTCTTTCTGCGTGAAGCTGTGAAAAAAAAAAGTTTCTGACTAGGCCATCTCCTCACCGGTTGCTGAGCAGCGAGCCCAGCACCATCAGACTGTCCTCCAGAGTGGTGAGAATTTCTGTGGTGTCGCCGCCTCGCAGCATGAGCTCGCCCCTGTCTTTGAAGTCCATCAGCGTCAGGTTTTGGTCATGCCACACCGCCTTCACACCGGACAACTTGGCCTCGATGTCCCTCTCTTTCACGGCGGATATGCAGATGTCCTGAAAGGTGCGACGAGTACAGCGTTGCAAATTAAGATGAATCCTCGGCAGAGCGGAGGTGAGGCAATGAGAGAAGAGATCGTCAACTCCTTACCTCGATGTCGTCCTTGTACTTCAGCAGTGGCGCCTCCATGATGTTGTCCAGGGTGCAAGTGGGTGACTCAACCTCGAACTCGTGGCCGGTCAGGTTGGAGATTTGATCCCAGTGCCTGCGGATCATGGACTTGTTGGTCATCATCTCGAGCAGAGGACACAGCTCGTTGAAGTCATCGATGGTCTGCTTTAGGTCCATGAAAGCCTGCCACTCCTTCAGTGCCTTGGGAAGACGCCGGCACCTGGAAATAGACACTTGCTACAGTTACGGTGGCAATTTTACATGGCGATAACAGCACTTAGGTTTTCTACACGCTGGTGAGAAGTAACAAATACTTTGTGAATGTGCTTAAGCCAATTTTTGAGGTATGTGTCATTTGCAGTTGTTTTACGATATTTTAGTTGTATTTTTTAAGATTAACTTCTTTTGTATTGCAGTTGAAATTTGGATTCAAACATTGCTTGTATAATTAATACAAGTTTTATGATTGAGACAATACATTTGAGTTCCATTAATTGGAAAAAATGCATACATTTCTCTTGTGTGTTGAATACGTTACATGCACTAAAATGAGAACCACAAGTGGAACCTGTTCTGAAAGTCCATGAGCTCATTATTGATTTTCTCGATATCCACTTGTGTCCACAGGAGCTTGGAGTGACCGCTGATGGTCTTCATCACAGTGTCATACAGGCCGTAGAGCTTCTGAAGCAGGTCCAGTTCTTTCCTAGGGGGAGAGAAGGGAAATGCATGTTTTAACATAAGGAGATCTTTTTTTTTTTTTTTTTTTGAGGGCTTCTACTCTTGAGTCTTTGTACTTTTTATTTTGAAGGCACTCATAATCAGAGACAGGCAGGCCGAGGAGCTGTTCGCCGGAGTTGTAGGTGGTGAAATTTCGCCACAGCTCGGAAAACCTGGCCTTGAATAGGACAAATACACACACACACACACGCAGTTAAAATAAATACAAATAACTAAATTGCAATAACAGCACTACAAATTAAAATAACAACGCAAATAGAATCCAATTTTTGTGCCCAGCACAAATCTCGAAAAGCGTAGTCTAAAACTGCGCGCATGAGTGTCTTTCTTTCTTTTATTTTCAGAAATGGAGGCAGATACAAAGGGTTACAAAATGCTTGTGGGGGTGGTGGTTTATTTAGGAAAAGACAAAGCTTAAATACGATGTGATTACAGTCCTGTTTCAATAAAAAGAAAAAATTTCTAGAAATTGACGAGCACAAGTACCTGGAAGGTCTGGAGCCTGCGGCTGGCTTCTTTCGGTTCTATTCCTTCAACCATTGGCCCTTCCTGCGGTGCGTTTAGAAATTCATCAATTTCAATATGCGTGGACGTCATCGATCGATATACAGATGGATTGGCGACTGCGGCTTACCATATCGTAGTCATCCATGAAAGTGCCGACATCTTTTTCAAAGACGCCGACGCGTTCCATCAGGTCCTGCTTGAGGCTGGGCTGCATGCGGAAAAGCTGATCCTGAACGGACATCTGGAGGGGAAAAAACGTTCGGAGTACCAATAACAGTGAATTTTATAGGGCAACTATAATACCATACCATGATACCATGATTTCCAAATATCGATACTCGGAAAAAAACGCAGCGAAAGCGATCCAACTTACAGCTTTAGACAGAAGCCTGGTGAAGAAACGGCCCAGTCCGTACACCTCTCCCGGTTCCTTCTCGGTCATTTCAGCTTCGTAAAGGATCAGCACTTCATAGGCATCCTAAATAGGGAAAACCTGACCTGTTAGATCCAGCGTAAAAAAAGAAAACTGTAAACGGAAAGCAATGGTATTTGTACTTGAGTGGATATCAGCGTTATGTCTGTGTTTATTTCAGAATCCCGCAGGTTGGCCAGCGTCTTCATGGCACAGCGAACATCGTCCAGATTAGCAATGGGATGTGATAGTTGTGTGAAGCTCCTGTGAGTTTGCAGGCTGATGTTGATTATGTTCTTCCGGCACTCAATGCGCAGGTGTTTGCACAGGAGCCTCTTCCAGGCCTTCGCCTCAATCCTGAGGGACTCCTTTAAATGGTCTGATTCAGAAAAATGCAGCTAAGATATACGCGCGCAGTCGTCCTAATTATGAATGGCATTCACCACACATCAGAATGCGTGTTCTCTTACTTGTTGACAGTTCGATCATCCCGACAACGATGACGTTCTGGATTTCCTCAATTTGGCTCTCATACACGACGTAGTGCTGCAATTTATCTTTGATCTCTATCAAGGTTGGCTTGCTGTCAATGAAGGCCTTTAAAAAGCAAGCACGAGTGTCACTCAAATTCGTGACACGAAGACACCGACATACAAGGGGGTTGCACTCAATGACATCATATACGACACATGTGACGTGACGTACTTATCGGGAAAGGCACACCTGCCGATTTTGTCGATGGGGGTGGAACCATGAGGGGGTGACAGATTATTTCACACCAGTCCTTTTTCCCCACCAGATTGATGCCCCCCCCCCTACCCCCCTCCTGATGTACATTCCAATACCTTGATGACGCGCTCCTTGTCGTCGCTCCACAGCTCCTTGAATCTCTTGAAGCGATCCAGAACGGTGGCGGCATTGTCCCTCTGCAACTTCAGGGCCGACTTCAAGGCGAAAATGACGGCTTTGATATCCTCGTGCTTATTAACGCGAATGTAGAAGTTCAATTTCTCCCGACCTGCGAGAAAGTTAAACATCGTGTCAACTGAACGCAGCATTTTTTTTCAGTCCATGGCGACTCACCTTCAGTCGACGAGCTGTCATGTCTGTACTCGACCTCCCAGCACTGAATGCCCTTGCTGACTTCCAAGATAAATTCAATGATTTCATGTATGGCGTGATGAATCTGATCTACAGTGGGGAGCATCACCTGCGGATAACCACAAATCACACAATATTTGCTGTAAATGTCAGGAACATGTTGTGGTCGGGTTTCAAGGCAGGGTTGGGTTTCCAAACAAGGCCTAGGATTTCAAATGAGGCCTTCAACTGACACCAACGCGGTGCCCGTGGGCACCAGCTGGCCGTTAAGGACCAGTTGGGTAGCCCGCGGGCCTGTGACATGCGACATTCATTTTTTGTGTGACTCGTAGCCCTTCACATCAATCAGACACCTCAGTCACCAAGAAGCAGCCTTCAGTTTTCAAACGGTTGGTGACCCCTGACCGAGATAAATAAATAGCAGTTGAGAATTGCTACAGGTGGATTGCTTTTGTTTCCTGTGGGTGACTCACCACATTGGGTGCATTCAGATGCACTTCAGATTTCATCATAGGGACCCAGCCGGAGTCAGCCCTCTTCTGGAAAGAGCTGCAAGTCCCAATGTTATCATGAACTTCAAGAACCCATGTTGTGTCTTTAACAGCAATAGAAACAGAAGACTTACTCAGAGCCACAGACTCGTCTCTCCAAGGTCTTAAGAGACAATTTGGTCATTTCCACCAGTGCATCTAAAATCCTCGTGCCGAAGGAGTCGTACTGCTTTGTGAAGTCCTGAAATGTTTTGTTTCTAGCTTTTATCCAACTATACAGTATATATACAAATAAAAGTCATGACCGAAGGACACTCTGCCATTTTTGTTTCAAACAGGCATTTTAGGGTCGCTTTGGAAATCTTTATGGATCCTTGAAAGAGATTTTGTCCCACAATGCCTCCCTTGACTCAAAAGTGTACTAATGTCAACACTTATGACCGCACAAACCTTTTCAAAGCGCGTTTGTTTATACTTCTCTTGGCCCTCTGATGTTGCGTCAGAGGCTCTCTGGGTCTCCTTCGGCCCTACAAAGTAAAATTAAAATGTTACATCAGAAATACACTCATAGGTCACAATATTAGGTAACCCTGATTAATGTGGTCAAGGGGTGCAAGGGGTATTCAATTTCACTGGACTGGATTTACTGTACAATCATTCGGGGAAGAGAAACAAATGTGCGACTACCACCACTGTGTCCATCTGCGACCTTTTTGGTTTGCTTGGACTTGTAAATGGCATTGAACACTTTGCCCAACTCGTTCACTGCTTCCTTCACGTGATAGCACTTGTGTTCTAGTCTTTTGACAACCTTATGGCACAGATTCTATTAAAAAAAAAAAAAAAAATGATGTGAAACTCTTTCAGAAGAAAGCTTAATGCAGCGATATTCGTTCAGGAATGAGTTGTGACAGTATTAACCTGAGTGAGTTTAACAAGCGGCTCAATTGCAGAGGCGTGATCTTCGGGCAGCTCGATGAGAACAGTCTCCGAGATCTCTTTCAGGTAATCATCGATGTGAAACTTACAGATCTCTTGCACCTGGAAAGAGTTGAAACATGATTTGAGGTCACGGGACCTAAAACCCTTACAATGACTTGAAATATCTCCTTTTCCGTGACTTAGATTATTCACCAGCTCGTAAAAAAAAAAAAAAAAAAAAAAAAAGCATTCTTGCCCGAATTTTGTCTGTGTTTCTAAAATCTCACCCTCCATACCAGGACGTAGTCCTAAAATATGTTGTGCCTAATTTGACCACAGAGCAGAGTCGGACGGTCCGCAAATGGGCTTATGATAATTAACATTTTAAGATGACTCCACTTTGCAGTTGTTTGAGACATTTCTGAACCAGAGCAAGGTGGGCATTTATACCTGTCCATCAGTCCCGAAGAAAGGTCCGTTAGTCCGTCAATCACGGACTCCCGGAATGAGCACGGACGTAAGTAGCGGTAGTTTTCGGCCGTCCACCAGACTGCCGCGGCTGACTTTACATTGTTAGAAATTCTACAGGCTTAAAAACCCTAATTTGAACACTGACGCTAGCGAGAATCCCTAAAATTGAAAACCGAACACGGGCTTGTAACACTCAGAAATCATCATTTAAATTTGAGGTGCAGCACATACCTTACTCAAGATCGTCTTGAGTTCAGACAAGGCAGTGTCAATATTTATAAAGTACTTGTCCAGAAGCAGTGATGACCACGTGACCATCACTGACCCATAGCGAAGCAAGGACTCCATCTTGTAATTGGACACAAAAATACATTGTGACTCATGAGTAACTCTCCAAATACAGCAAAATTGTATTTCTATTTTATCTCTTCGCACCGCCAGAGGTGGTGCCAAACAATACAATATTTTGGCTCTCAGGTGAGATTTCAAGATGAGTCCAAAATGCATTCAAACCTTTCTAGGTGAACGCCAAATATCCCTAACTTTTTGTATGTAACTACAGTTCTATGACTCCCGAGTGACCATCACAGAATCCTGTCACTCGGAATCTTTATGTTCATGCAAGAAGATTTTGAAGGCCTGACTTTCTGGTGACAAGGGCTCTTGCTAAACCCGACCTGGGGCTCACTGATGACGTTGTTGGAATGCATTCTTGAACAAAGGGACATTTCGTGCTGCTAGGCATTCATAGAACCGTGATTACATACGTAACTGTAGTTTTGTTACTATCGAGCAGTTGTGAACCTATTGCATTGCATTCACAAAAAGAGCTTACTTGGGTGGTCTTTGATGTCATCAGGTTGGTAAAGTCCGCCGGTATGTTGTCACAAGTGAGCTTGTAGTCCATCAAAATGGTCTACGGGAGGAAACACAAGGACACCGTTAGGGTTATTTTCAATGTGCAGCGAGGACGGCAAATGGTGGAAAACAGACTTACGTGAAGACGATGATGATAGGTCTTCAAGCGGCCCTCCACCTTGAGGAAATGCAGTGCCTGCTTGGGAACATCCAGGCCCATCTTCACCAAACTGCTGGCCTCCTGAATGGCCTCACTTATCTTTGGGTCAAAGTTGACCAAGTACTTTCCCGTTACAGTGCAGCGAATCAACAGTGTCGTATTCAAGGCTGTCGAGACACGAAACATATATGAACTGCAAAATCGTATCCAATTTCCTGTGCGCCACTACATTTTCATTCCTTGAGTGTGTCGACTACTCGCCACTCGTGTGTTTTGGACACAGCCCCTTCATTGAATTCAACAGGTGGTGAGTTTGCGCAGCAAACTACCAGTGTGGCCTCAAGACTGCAGAGTATTTTATTAAAAATGACGGCCAGTCGGAAAGGGACTTCTATCTCCCATTTGGTTCCCTTAAAAAAATTGCGAGAGAACAAACCAAAATCCAACTTTGATACTTCTGTCGTCCAAGCTTTGTGGTGGTCCGACTCGAAGCGTTGCAACACGGCTGTAGTCTGATTGTACATTTTGACCACAGTGCGCCCCTCAGGGGTGGTCAGGATGTCAGAGTTCTCCTGCAAAGAGAAAATTAAATGGCCTCATTTTGATGCAGGCGGGATTTGGGAATGTAAAGCTCTTGTATTGGAGCTCCTCTTATCTTACACGTATGTACGATATGGGCTCGTGTATTTTCTTGTAGAGGTGCCGGGCCCAGCGAAGCCTCCCCGAGACAGGCGGCATGTTTCGACCCAAAGGCGGGTCTTCGTTTTGCTTCTCATAGAGCTGTGACAAAATTGATGAGCATATGATAGGAGCATGATATCAACAGAGCAACAAGTTCATTCAGTACATTACCTTTAACACCGCCTCCACTTCTGAGACATAGAGCTGGAGAATAGTACCCAAAGCAGTGGGCATTTCCACCTTTAGACAGGGAATGTTTAATTTCTGAAATCTGCAACAACAAAACCAATACATGTGAAAAAACGTACTTTAAAAAATATGATCATGAGAAAAAACATTGTGTATCGTCTAGTTTGGACTCACCGCTGTATTACACCGAGAGCTTGCTGGGATGAGTCGAACTTGGCAAAGCTCGAGTTCATGAATCCCTTGAGCTGCTCCTGCAAATGGACAGAATGAAAGAAACAGTTTGTCACACTAGACCTCAAATTGACGCCATCTTGAAACTATATTTGAACAGGTAATTTTGTTCGGGTAAATATTTTACCATTCTAAACTGTCACACAAATGTAAAGAATCACATTATAAAAACACTCACATCTAGCATACCTTTACGTTTTCTGTACAAATGCTGCTAGTGTTAGCATTGTAGCAATTCGTAACTGTGATCTGGAACTCTCCGTTTTGCTCGACACGCCCTAAAGGTGGTACCCGACGTCAAGCTGCTGCTGCTGTTTTGCTCTTGATGGTGTTCATAAAACCATGTCTATGTTGTATGTATTTCTGAACAATATTTAATTTTTTAAATAACACAAAGGTTTTCATCACAAAAAGACAAGAGTACACAGTACTCTGTGGACTCTTACCTCCAGGTTACCAATGTGAGACATGAATGTCTCGTAGTCCGCTTCAAATGCCACCGTCCTCGACGCAAACACGTCCGCCTGCTTGTTCTTCAGGTCGGTCGAGACTTTGCGGAACTGACCGGCCAGAGTCTCAATGCCCTCGATGTTGGACTTTGCCAGACACTCGAACGTCTTGAACACTGACATTATTTTAGTGATCTGTAAAAGGGATATGTTAGCTGACCATATGTTAGCTTACCAAATGTTAGCGTGTTAGCATTTTATCAATTATCTCTCAGTCTAATTTGAAAAAGTATCAGAATCTCAGAGAAAAATATTGAATCATTTTCGATTACACTTTAGTGCTTTCTGTACTAAGGATGCCACTTGCAGTATGCTAGCATTCCAACTTTTAGCATATAAGCATTTTATCAGCTTTCTATTTTTTTAATAGTATCTTTCTCGAGCAGGGATGTCCAAAGGGCCACATACAGAAAAATCGACATGAACATGAAAGCTAAAACGTACATGTTCGAGGCGCTTGCAAAAGACCTCAAACTTCCGCAACACGTGCATCTCCGAGAACCCAAAGGGCCTCTGCCCTGGCATTTCCTTTGCTTTTTCCTGTGTTTTCTCCAAGCAAGACTCATACTCCCGATACAAACCGAGGCACTCCTATGAAAAGATCAATTCAGAAATAAAAGTCAAAAGCACACTGCATATGTGACTAAACAGAATTGGCCTGGTCGTCTCCCTTACCTGTATTTTCATAATAACATTTTGAACATCTTGGTCCCATATTGCTGCGCCATTGTTGGAAATGTATCGCCTGCATGCTATGATCATCTGATTTGTAACCTAATTGCAGATCATATCAGATTAAAACTTCATTGCAATTGTACTTTATTGTACTGTACTGTACTGTATTGCAAATTTCCCCAGTGTGAGACAAATAAAGGTTATCTTATCTTATTATCTTATCTTACTCTTTGTACTGTATACAGTTGACGTTAATTGTGTGTAGTCCATTTTGATTCACTCACTTTGATGAAGATGGACGATATCTTTTGACTGGTATGATAGTACCGTGACACCATGTGGATCATCTGAACTGCGTTAATGATGTTCTGCACGCTTTTCACAATGGTGGCCTGACAGGTACAATCAGATCATTTTACACTGACCTTTCCAAAAGCTACCGAATGACGAAAATAAATACATACCGGGTCGCTAGTATAAAGAGGCTGGCATACTTTCTCCAGTGCGTCCAGGAACTTGACATTATCCTTGGCCTCGTTGTAGTTGTCTGTCACCCTAGACTCCAGCATGGGCCACAACTAACCAAGACAACAAACAAAATAACGCCGTTAATTTGTTCTAACCCCACAAGGTGCTCCCTCTGATGTGCAAGGGGAACAGCATAATACGGACATCCAGACACCAACAGAAAATAATTTGACTGACTCAGTAAGCTGCAGTAAAATTAGTCATTTCTTGCAGAGGATAAATTCCATAAGCCTATAAGGACTGTCATATTGTCTTTATTTGCTGTCTTTTCAGAATGCAGACAGTTGACCCTACCCGACCATATGCTGTACAATGATCACCGTGGTGACCAACAGAGCATTCATACCTTCAGTGATTTGGAACGGTTAAGTCTGAGCACGGTTATGACTGCCTTGCACTGTGCGCCGTTGATGTGACTGAGGATGGAGTGGAATTTCAAGAGTGCCTGCCTCCAGTAATCTAGCTCGCTCAGCGGCCCGTCCGTCACAAGACCTTGCTTCAGCGCTTGAGTCTCCAGCAGGACCTACTCATTACAAACAAAGTGGACAGTGTTTTCTATACTGAGACCTTTTCTCCGCCTTGCGTTAACAGTCTTTTTTGACACCTACCTGGTCAATTTGCTTATACCACTGTATCAGGATACCCTCTAGCTGTTTAACCAGGTCACTGTTTTCTGCTGCTAACGTCATATCTTCAAATGATGCCAGTTTACTGAAATCAACATTCTTGGCCTCAGCCAGTTTAACATTCTGATAGCTCATCTGGATCACTGGTGCGGAAAAAAAGACAAATCAAATACCATCAAAAAATGAGGACTATTTTAATCATATCGCTGAATGGTAACCTTACCATCTAAGCCCATCAAACTGTGCTTGAAGATGTGTTCAAAGTTTGGCTTAATCTTGGCTCTGAGCTTTGACTTGTCAATTTTTAGCAGTGCTTGGAAACTGGGCAACAGGTTGCTGAAGCTGTTCTTGATGGCTTTATGGAAACCATCCCGGGCATCAAACATGGAAAAAAAGGTCTCCTGAAAAGCGGAAACAATGTCGAGAAATGATTTGCTGATACAACGCGACCGACTATTCTGTTTTCATAGACTATGCTAACTGCCGAGTACGGTATTCTGCTTCTACATTATTTATTTTGGGTTAGTTGTCAATCCATGCTTTTGTAAAGATTTCTAATCATGCATACATGCATGGGGTTTTGCTCCATACAATGCTGCTGACCATTTTGTTCACGTTCACACCCACATGTTGGAAACAGATATTTTTATAGTTCTGATTCTATCCCACCTGATGTATGTTGTCTGCAGTCACAGCAACGTCCACTCGGACCCGAGTGAAAGTGCAATATATGCCCGTAAGGCGCTTCTTTGTCAAATTGGCGTGGACGAGTCGCAGTGCTTTCCGGGGACCAGGAATTGCACGGCCACACTCTGAGGTTAAATTCTGAATTAATTCTCATAAAATGTAAATGAAAGGATGAGCATCTTTCAAGGGTGGTACCTACCTATCCCAGGATGCTTTGCCTCTTGATACACGAAGGCAAGGGTAGAGCTTCCATTTATGGCAAAAAAATTATCAAAAGGAGCCAACTACATGCAAAGACAGAGAAAAGACATCAACTCATTTTTTTTAACTCTTTTACAAACGTTATTTTTTCAATACTATTACAAGACAAACCAAGTTTTCTCAAAATCAAAAGCGTTCATTCACAATACAGTAGCTCCAAGAGCACCCTAATTGTGCGCTCATTCACTTGAGTACATGCGAAAATACTGAAGATTTCCATTGTGACAGAAGACATTGTGGTTATCACTGAACAATTCCAGAGTGCTCGATTGTCTGTGTCCTTTTGAGTGGTGAACAAAGGACAATTTTACCACACATTATGTAAAACTTCCTTTTTCCTCATCTTGAAACTAATAAGAAAGGGGAGTGGTGTCACGTGGTTTGTCGCGACACCTTTTAATTGGGTAAGAGCAGTCGGATGTTTTAATGCTTGGAAAAAAATAAGACAAACCAAGAGAAAGCACCAGAAATGTGCCAGTGCTACTATTCTCCTTCTGTTGTGCATTGACAACTCCTTTCAGTGCGTTGCATATCCTCACCGAAAAGTCCAGAATGAATTGTTCCACCGCTGCCGGTGTCAAGCCCAGCCTGAGGGCCAGCATGTTGATCACATAGCGGTGTGCGGGGCCCAAGTGCTCCTTTCGCTCCTTCCTTGCATGCTTGTGATTTTCCTGAGGATAACAACCAGCATGTTAAATACATTTAAGTAATGGTAAAACACGAAATCAACTGTATTGGTCAAATTTGCACTTTTCGGTACCTGATTTATCGCTTCTTGGGACTCCATTATTTAGAGATCTGGCAGAAATGCGACTTTGCTGGTCAGCGGCTCTCCAGATTCTGCCTAATCAAACAGGAATGGTAATAATTAGACACTCATCATTACTACACACATGATATTCAAATTAAGACAAACCAAGACCCAACTGGTTCCTACCCAGGGCTGACACATTAGCACAGTACAGTACTAGTTACTAGTTGAACTAATACAGGGCAAGAACACAACAGAGATTAATTTAATCAAAACCCAATACAATCCTTAACTTAACTTTAATAATAAAGCACCAAAAAAAAAAAAACAACGGCAGCAGTAATACAGTGCTATCGTATCCATATTTAATGTATCCAATTAAATTTTACACGAGCTCCCATCACATACCTTACAGCATTTTTACTGACAATTGGAGAAAATGTAACTTTTGCATTTCAATTGATGACATCTAATTGTGATAACTGGAGTAAGTTGCTTTAGCCTCACGCTAACTTTACGTATTTTCGCTTTTCTTTGCCGCCACCCCTCCGCAATAAATAAACAAAAATGGCTTGTTCTTCAATTAACGCAATGGTTTGAGTAACAGCTGCCCGTGTTAAGAAATGAAAAAAAAAACGAATTTTCATTGCTACATTTGACCTTGTGTCTGGACGTTGGTCATACTTTGCCGTTGTTTCGGAACGTGAGTGATTAAGTGGCGTGTTCTACCTCATAAATCACACGTCACACATGCGTCGCACTAAATTAGATACGTTTTCCCCTTTCATGGTATTGAGGTAATCCCATTACCGTCTTCTAGTTGTAGTAAGGGTGCGTTCATCAACCCCCGGAAATTGGAAAAACTGATCACCAGGTGAAATCGGTTACTGTATACATTTGTCGGTCCCGGCGCTGAATGTAAAAGGTCCAGTGAAAGACCATAATAAAATATCTAGGGTCTTTTTGGCTGCACTATATTTCACCTTTAATATGATCTGTATTCATTGGGTGTACAGTACTATATTTCACCTGTCATTTGAACTATTCTGCGTGTTCTACGTGGAAATCGACGTTCTCCACTATATCATCTATACATGAAGCTTCGTACTTTTTTGTGATAATGAGACGTTAATGCACTTTCAATGACTTTTTCAGTCTCGTAATTATTTTTGTAACAGTCGAGCCTGGTAAACTCCGAGGTGGAGATTTCCTACTTTCCAATATTTTTAAACATAGCATTACGTGAGTTGATACCGTTACACACGACAACAAAACTACGTCCATAATGTTCGTGTGATGTCGTTGCACATATTTTGTAATCGTATAAACGTTGTAACGAGACACAATTTAACACAGATCGTAATAAACCAACATGATTGATCCACGTTTAAGTGGTGAAATGCGATCTCTATCGGTGAACTGACGTATAGCATGAGGCTGTGGCACATATTAAGCTGATCTTGGATCAGTTCTCGAAGCAACTTACATTTCGTGGTCCACGGTGATTGGTCTAGCCGGGCCGTTTGCTCGTCCTATGGCGTTCGGACATCTGTTAGCTTGAGCGGCTTCTGGAAAGACACTCCGCTCCAGCCGTCAGGTCTCTTCGAAAAGACCCCTGAGAAGGACATCACATCTGACCTGAGACGAGTAAAGATGAGCAAAATGCAACTTTTGGCTTCTGTTACGGTGCTTTTAGTAGCATATTGCGTACAAGCCAAGGTGTACTTTCGGGAAGACTTCTTGGATGGAGGTGAGGTTGAAGCAAAACTGAAAGTCGATCGATGTTCCGCTCTTAAATCGAATGTAGAAATAGCACATAGGTCCTGTTCTACTCATATTTCACAGTGTTCCTCAAACCTGCGAAGGTTTTCAAAGGTTTTGCTACCGTGTTTGCTAACGAGGCGTCGCCTTTTAAGTGGGCGTACGGCATCCGATAGTATGTTCTCGTGCAAACTATTCAGTCATTAATCTGCCTGATTACTGTGTTGTGTTTGTTGTAAAGATGAATGGAGAAGTCGATGGGTGGACTCTAAACACAAGTCTGACTACGGCAAATGGAAACTGACGGCTGGCGACTTCTATGGGGACGCCGAGAAAGACAAAGGTGATCACCACGCTCCTGTCATGTGTTGATTCAACATAAAATGATAACAGAGCTAAGGTGCTCGAGCGACTTTTGGCTGTGTGCCTGATCTTTGAGTTAAACAAATAGAAAGCAAAACTGATTTTTCATCCACATTAGATAGCATTGGTCTGGAAGCTTGGTAGTTTACCATTGCGTCTGTCTTGTGTACCTGCATGCTATTGGGGCTCATCTGGGAAAATTCCAGAGGAATTTATGAAGGTACTTGCACTGTAATTCGCTGCCTCAAATCAAAATGTCTGACATCCTGTTCAATTTGGGGGGTGTGACCTGTTATGTTACAGAGATATATTGTATAGTTGTTAATGCGGATTTCAATGGAAAACAGAGAATGGTCATGATAAAAGGTGAAACATTGTATCAATAAATACAGAAGATAAGACAAACTCCTGTCCTCAAGGGCCGCAATCCTGCTCGTTGTAGATGTTTCCCTCTTAACACACCTAATTCAAATGATCATGATTGTTATCAGGCTTCTGCAGAGCTTGCTGATGAGCTGATCATTTCAATCCGGTGTGTTGGAATAGGGAAACTTCTAAACCATGACAGCGCTGCCCTTTCGAACTGGAATATTGTGTGTATCAATCGTCTTCTCCTCCCCTTTTTAGGTCTCCAGACAAGTCAAGATGCCAGATTTTACGCATCCTCAGCCCGCTTTGAGCCATTCAGCAACGAAGGAAAGAGTCTGGTCATTCAGTTTACGGTCAAGCACGAACAGAAGATCGACTGTGGCGGCGGCTACGTCAAGGTCTTCCCCGCAGACTTGGATCAGACCGCCATGCACGGGGATTCCTCATACTACATCATGTTTGGTAAGTCACAGCCCTGCAAGCTCCAGCAATGAATGTAGGTGTAAAAATTGCAAGCTTGAGTGAATGTTTGCTTCAAACAGGCCCGGACATTTGTGGCTACAGCACGAAGAAGGTCCATGTCATTTTCAGTTACAAGGGCCAGAATCACCTTATCAAGAAGGAGATTAAGTGCATGGTAATTTATTAAAAATTATTTAGGAGTTGATGTGCTCCAAAGCCCTCAAACTTTGATTTCTCATCAAACCACCACCCTCCACCAACCCCCCCGCCGGCTGTGTTCCTGACAGGACGACGAACTTAGCCACCTGTACACGCTGATCCTAAATCCCGACCAAACTTATGAGGTGAAGATCGACAACAAGATGGTGGAGTCCGGCAGCCTGGAGGAGGACTGGGACTTCCTGCCCCCAAAGAAGATCAAGGATCCCGAAGCCAAGAAGCCCGAGGACTGGGATGACCGCGCCAAGATCGACGACCCCGATGACACCAAGCCCGAGGTAGGGAAGAAACATTTTAGCATTAACTGTCATATAAATGCGAAAATAAGTCAGCGCATCTGCAAAGTATAGCTAATTTGGATGACGCATGTCTTAGCTACCAAGAAATGCCCAAGTTAACTTTTGATGTTGGAAATACGTTAACTTTTCAGGACTGGGACAAGCCTGAAAACATCCCTGACCCTGATGCCAAAAAGCCAGACGACTGGGACGAAGACATGGATGGAGAGTGGGAGCCTCCAATGATCCCCAACCCAGAATACAAGGTAGCTGAAGTAAAAACTGTTTTGTTTTGTTTTTCTTAGTACCAAGATGCTACAAGATGGCACTAGAGCAACAAACGTAATGCCAATACATTTGTGTACAGCCTATCTTGCTTTTGGGTTGTGACATTCAATGGCGGATCTTAGCCCAGGTTCGCGGCCAAGTCCGTGGCAGAGAAACAGGATCATGTGAATTTTACACTGTTCTATCACAATCCAGAACGGCCTGCTCAGACATATTTTGGGAAATGGGCAGCTCATAAAAGATATACTTGGTTGTATTTTTCTCATTTCATTGGTGGGCAGGCACTCCACATTCTACGATTGACAATGTTCCATATTACCCCCATTATGAGACTTCCTGATGCTTGAGCATAACTCTAAATACCCTTTCGGTTGCAGGGAGACTGGAAACCCAAGCAAATGGACAATCCCAACTACAAAGGAACCTGGGTCCACCCTGAGATTGACAATCCCGATTACAGCCCTGATTTAACCATCTACAAGTTTGACAACATCGGTGTAATTGGTCTCGACCTTTGGCAGGTAGGAAATATGCTTGTACTGCTAAATTATCACAACGATGCCAAGCTGAAGGTCAATTTTGCGCTCAGGTCAAATCCGGCACCATCTTTGACAACTTTCTTATCACCGATGACGTGAAGGAAGCAGAGGACATCGGAAACGAGACGTGGGGTGTCACAAAGGTATGAGTCATATTCTCGTGGAAATTGAAATTACAAGATACTTAGCCTAAATATGTTTTGCATTCATCCACAGGAACCTGAGCGTAAAATGAAACAGGAACAAGATGACCTGAAACGCAAGGAAGAGGAGGAAAAAAACAAAGAGCAAGACACCCACACGGAGGAGGATGAGGATGAAGATGAGGGTGAGGAGGATAATGAGGATGAGGAGGATGATGATGAGGAGGAGGAAGAGGATGACGCAAAGCCCAAAGATGAGCTTTGAGAAGCTCTGCTTTGCAGAAAGAGAAAACTGTACATTCCAGGGATATTGTGGCTGCTGTGCATCCTCACTCTAAAAAAGAAAATGTCAACAAAGGAGGATAAACTGCACCTTGGCCGCTATGTCAACATTGCGTCTCCATTCAATGACTGGACGCACAATTGCAGTCATATTTTGTCTTGAGTTTCCATCATTTTCGATGAAATTATTTCCTGTCTTTTCCTCATTACATTTGGTTTGGGGTGAATGGTAAACATGCCACATTTGTAGCAAGTCATTGATATTTTAAGTGGTAACGTCTTTTGCTGTGGAAAACAATTGTGCACAATTCAATTCACCCCAAATAATCAAGGATGCTTTTGTAATGTTTCCCATTCACCCGCTGACATTTCAAATAGGAATCGCCCCATGATGATGTCTTCAAATTATGTAAAATCACTGTCTATGTTTTAATCCAAGTGTGATCAAAGTTGTGTGGTAAAACAACTTCTCAATCCCTTGCCTGATGTGACTAAAGCAAGGCATTGCTTATTTCTGTTGGTCGAAATAAAAGACTATACCAAAGTTCTTATTAAATGTTTAGAATTGACTTTGTATGTGTGGCTTATATACAATTTGTGTACCTTCAGAGATAGTAAGATAAGATAACCTTTATTTGTCCCACACTGGGGAAATTTGCAGTCTACAGCAGCAAAATTAGGAGGGGGGATAAAGTGTTTCATCAACCCTGGGCATGCTTAAACCGCCATGACAAACGAGTCATGAGAGGACTCTTAATGTTTTGGTCACTGGGTTTGAATCCTGATCGAAGCGTAAATAAATGTCACGTGCCTAGATTGTTCAAATGTTGATTATCCATCATTCTAAATTCAGGTAATAAGAAATCAAAGGCGTTGTTTTATTTTAAATCTGATATTTTATAATACTGTTGCCACTTTGTCAAAACACTGGGAAAGTCAATTCAAATCAAACAAGTAATTTGAAGCATAGTTGTAATTTTATTGTTAGGATGTTGTTGCAAATAAACCTGTTATTTTGAAAGATAAGCGTAATGCAAATGCACAAGATTTTTATTCAAATCACCCCATAGAATTCTTCATTCGCATTTAAGTTTGTGTGTAAAATAGCTCACGAACGACGAAATTATAAAAATAAACATTCGCATCAAATCGCTTTTAACGATTCACGGCCTCCACGCAAGGGAACAGTTCTTACTTTCACACAAGTATATTTATGCCTCCGTACATTTGACAATATAATTTTTGAATACTGTCCCTCTCATGTACGTTTAAAGGCAACAACACGGAAACGTACGTGGTTCCCTTCCGTGACATTTCCGCATATAATAAACCCGCCCACTGGTTGACAATATCCAATCGGCTTCAAACAGAAAGTGTTACCACTGCTTAATTAAACAACTTGTCACTGTGCGGTCCAGAAAAAAAATGAGTCACTTGCCCTTAAAAAACACTGAGACTGGAGATGGATAGTGCAAAAATACGATTTAAATAAATCGCAATATTGGAGAAAGAGCGTATAAAAAGGAATCTGAATCGCCATTGTTAAACAAGTATGCGCGGGACGTTCGTTCGTGACCGCGAACGAAAGGGGCGGATAGACGCGCGCTCCCGAGTCACCAGGAAACATGGCGGCGCTCATGACTCTCAGCCAGGTAACGAATTAAAACTAGCTTCGAAAAAGTTGGCTTTTCCCCCCCGCATGTCGACCGCCACCGTGACATCACAACTAACTCTTCATACAGCATTGTAGTCTGACCTGTACATTACTTTTCTCGTCTATGTCATTTTTCCCCGAAAGTTTTGTCGGTCGGTATAGCTGCTCAACTTCCTTTAGTCAGGACGTTAATGATCATAGCAATGACGGACAAGATTTGACAAAGGGCGACTAAACGCCACAGACGCCCAATGTTATAAGCTGCACTCCTTTTTCATCGACTTTCATGTGCTTTCTCCCAGTTATCGAGTGGCAACCCAACCTACGAGAGCTACTACAGACAGGTACGAAGCTCCCATGGCGTCCCTTTTGAGTACAAAAAAAAAAAAAGTGAATCAATGTTTGTGTGCTACAAACCTATTATGATTTCTTCTTTTTGTAGTTGGATCCAGTGAACAGTGGCAAGATATCAGCTGGGGATGCAGCTCAGTTCCTGAAAAAGTCCGGGCTGTCAGACAACACACTCGGAAAGGTTTGACGGCCATAAAATACAGCAGTTTCCCAACCTTAATTGAGCTGAGGCACGTATTTTACATTCGAAAAAAAATATCATGGCAAACCACCCAACAAACGTCTGGAGAAGTACAACCACTGAAATAATGATGCCCCCCATCTCATTCGACTGTACAGTGGAACCTTTGTTTACAGAAGATTTAGATTTGCTGAGCATTTTTCACTTTTCAGCTGCTTGGTTTTCCTTCAGATAAATATGGTTAGACCCAAACTTGCCTGCCTGCTTGACTGAGCCACTCATTTCCTGCAATTGAGCACCCAATCACAGCACCCCACATGCGTGTGCAATTTCATTGAGTGTTTCCCTGTTGATGCATTAATCGCATTTTTTTCCCCCACTTATTCAAGGTTCTACACTAATGGTCCACTGAACAGTGGTTGGGAATCACTGCTATTCTTGATATGTATGTTTATTTAAGCTTTAATGACATTTTTTCCCCCCCAAAGATATGGGATTTGGCTGACTCGGAGCGTTGATGCGCATTAATCAGAAGCCTTTTACATTTTTTTTCCCCACTTATTCAGGGTTCTACACTAATGGTCCACTGAACAGTGGTTGGGAATCACTGCTATTCTTGATATGCATGTTTATTTAAGCTTTAATGACACTTTCCCCCCCGCCCCCCAAAGATATGGGATTTGGCTGACTCGGAGCGAAAAGGCTATTTGGACAAGCGGGTAAGGCACAGAGTTTCTTTTGTACTAAATGTGATGTCATTGTGCATGCCGATGTGTGCGCCAGTCACTGGGTTGTTCTCGCTCTCCTTCCCTTTCTACTTCCCTCATCTTCTCCTTCAGGGTTTCTTCATCGCCTTGAGACTGGTCGCCTCGGCGCAGGCAGGGCATGACGTTAGCATCAGCAGCCTCAGCCAAACATTGGCACCTCCTACGTTTGTGAGTATCAAAAAGAATGATGTCCACACTTGATAGTCAATCACAAGTTGGTCCCATGGACGTTGCCGATGTTTGAAACAAACAAACAGAACAGGAGGGTTAATATTTTTTGTCTTTCATTTGATTTCCGAACATTAAAGCCATAGCCGTACTGAAATTGATCTTAATTTCTTCCAGAGAGACACAAGCAGCCCATTATTAAGCGCTCCAGCACCTGATTCGCATTGGGCCATAAGGGTGAGTTCTTTAATTTAACCTTCCGCAATATGTGACATTATCATGCTATATTTCCTCTACCCCCGCTCCTTTGTACTTATCTCTGTTTTGATTTCCAGCCGGACGAAAAAGGGAAATTCGAGGGCATTTTTGAGAGTCTCACCCCTGTGAAGGGCCTCCTTTCCGGCGATAAAGTCAAGCCCGTCTTAATCAACTCGAAACTACCTCTGGATGTGTTGGGGAAGGTGACGTTACCTACTTAAAACCACAACCCCTGTCATAGACCATTTCATAATGTTTGTGAATTGACGCCAGGGCACTTTTGGGTGTCAAAAAGTGATTTACGACAACTGGCCTGAACTGAAAGGAATTTTGCCGCCAAATGTACTCTAAAAGGTTATTATTCATATATTTATTGATATACATATATAAAATCCAGCAGATCCTGAATGTGAATCAAGTGGATGACACCTCACACTTTCAGACTATGGTGGTACAGAAATAGGCTGAAATGATCATTCAAGCCATTTACTCTGTTTCTCGATCTGTCTAACCTGGCCAAATGACATGTAAAGGTTGAACTTGTGATGACATCAGAGAATGTTTTTTTGCCACCTGGAAGTTCCTGTGACATCATGAGGAAAAGGTCTCAAGCGGAAAGTTCATGAGTGCTTTTGTCATCAAGCAGATTTGGGACCTGGGTGACGCGGACAAAGATGGCTACTTGGACAAAGAGGAATTCATTGTGGTCAGTTGCCCACTTGTCGGTGAACACCAAAATGCATATTGCCTGAGTGTGAATCAAGTGGATGACACCTCACACTTTCAAACTATGGTGATATAGAAATAGGCTGAAATGATCATTCAAGCCATTTACTCTGTTTCTCGATCTGTCTAACCTGGCCAAATGACATGTAAAGGTTGAACTTGAGATGACATCAGAGAATGTTTTTTGCCACCTGGAAGCTCTTGTGACATCATGAGGAAAAGGTCTCAAGCGGAAAGTTCACGAGTGCTTTTGTCATCAAGTAGATTTGGGACCTGGGTGACGCGGACAAAGATGGCTACTTGGACAAAGAGGAATTCATTGTGGTCAGTTGCCCACTTGTCGGTGAACACCAAAATGCATATTTCAGATTCTTACCACCGCTTATCTTAACCTTTTAGGTCATGCATCTTGTGTACCGAGCCATGGAGAAGGAGTCGGTGCCGCTTGCCCTGCCCCCAAGCCTTATCCCACCCTCCAAAAGGAAAAAGGTGGCAGGCACAATGCCCGGCGCCGTGGCTGTGCTGCCCTCCAGGTCTGCCTCCTTTGCTCTCAAGGACAGCACGAGAAGCGTCTCTCCCCTCCCCAGCGTCTCTCCCCTCGCCGTCTCTCCTTACGCCAGCCAGACGGCCAACAGTCAGTCTTAAAGGAGATATCTTATGGAAAATGTCCCTTTTTAATGGCTTGTGAAGAAGTACAGTAACTGGGTCTCTGATACCTCAGACACCAAGTTATCCTTTTTTAAGCTTCCTGTTTTCTAAAATGTGTTTGTGAGCAAAACGATAAGAATTTAGCCGTATTGTGATGTCACAAAAATGACAGCAAACGCCACACGGGATGGCTGCGGCCCGGAATCAAACCCATGACCGCTGCACCGCGAGACGGACGAACTAAACAGTCAAAACACCGTGACACCTTAATTACATTCTGATATCGAAAATTTGATGAATTACTGAGTACTTCACTCACTGAAAATATATATTCTGTTCACCATCTGCATATCTACCAATATATTTCTATTAAAATGTTTGAGAATATTTCATCAACGTGAATAACATTCTGATATATATATTTTTTTCAATGTACTGTAAATATTTACATTTTTGTGTCTACTTTGCTTATGTTAGTATTCTGATATAAGATATTTTTGGAACTGTTGGTTTTATTTTTTTTTACTTCTGTATAGTTTAGTCATCTTAGTAGTGTGCAGGATGTTTTAGATTTTCTTTTTCATTTCAGGGCATACGATTGCAACCAAAATGGTCGCACGTGTGACCTGTTTGCCCTCAGTATGCGAGTAAGAATTTCATTCCATTCATAAAACATTTTAGGATGTCGGTATGCATTCCACGCTTGCACATTTGTCTCCGGATGTCCACGGCATTAACACACATCCAAATAGCGACCAGGCAAAAGCAAGCAAAAAAAAACAAAAAACACACAGCTCCTGTGTTTGTTGTAAGTGCTCTTCGAAGCGGCTGTCCATTGTTGTTTGTAACTCTGGCGCATGTGTCGTTGGCACGCTGTGTGTTCACTCCACGCACACTGAAGACCGGTGATACAATCACCTCTGCCCCTCTCATATCTTTATGATCGATGGAGACACCAATGTCTCCACATACACCAAGAATGAGACTGTATATGCCCGCACTATTTGGAATGAAAGCCCATCTGATATCCTCTTTCGCCACATGCTGAAGGTAGTGTGTATTTCTGTACATGATGGAAGTGAAAAAAGCTGTTTAAAATAAAAAAGAAACAGTACTTGTCATATTTAGAATTTGATACACTATACATTTGAGCAATTTTTTTTAAAGTAATATTTATTGATAGGTAATCAATAAATGAAAACGGACATACAGCACATGCCTTTCTTATTTGCGACATTTATGTTGCCCTCCTAAATTACAAGAAGATTAAATCAAGTGTAAACAAAGTTGATCTTCACTGTGAATTATTCTACAAAGATAACTCAAGTCACCGTTACTATTCACTTTTTACGAAACTATGTTACACCAGTTAAGACAAATATTAATCTGCATGTATGCATGGTTGTCTTGTTAGTTTGTGTCACTTGTTGTTCACCGTTGGGAAAAGTACCAGAATGTATCAAACAGTCTATGCGGACGCATTCGTGATCTAAAAGGCCGAGACAGCTTGGGTAACAAAATTGACTTTTCACGCATCAGAATTCTATTCAGTTGCCAGTCAAGTGGCTCGACTCGTTTTGCCACATTGTACCATTCGCTTGTCGCTTACTCTTTACCTTGTTATTGCTTCACAGCTCTTTCACTTGTTAAACTTTGACAAACAGGTTTCAGGCAGGAAGTGAGGCCTGTCGATCACCTTTTCCCATCTTTTTTTTTTTTTTTTTTGGTCACTTTCATTTTGTTGCGTATTGACTTTGTCAGTGTTATTTTTAATGGAGCAAATAAATCAGGAAAAGCCATATCCTACTTACATATTTAAAACCAAAGTTATGCAGCTGAGCTGCCAAGTCACGGTGGGGGAGCTCGAGGGGGGCGGTGTTTGGTAAACACTCTTGGCAGTTTGGCAAAATTCAGAAACACTCACAGTTTAGAGGCTGTTACATTTCACATGATAGACGGCTTGGCGCTCCAGAGATCCAAATATTTATGTACAAGTAATTAAAAAAGTACAATTTGAAATCATAACAACGGTCATGTTTTCTGTGTTGAATTCCAGCCGGAGCAGCAGCAGCAGCAGCAGTGGGTGGTGCCGGTGGCTGACAGGGAGCGGTACAAGGACATCTTCAAGAAAACTGACACAGATAACGACGGACTGGTCGATGGAACGGAGGTCATCGAGATCTTCATGCACTCCAGCCTGTCCCAGACCATGCTGGCACAAATCTGGTGAGGCAGCCACTTGCTCACTGGTGTGCCATCGAGAGCAAAAAAAATAAGCAAAAGCTCCCGACCGGGTCTATTATGAAGAGCGTACACCTCTCCTAACAGCAGTCGTCGTACTATATTTTTACCCTCCAGGCCTTTCGGTCGTGGTCATTCACTTTTCAAAGTGTGTGGTACCGGTCATGTCTTGATGTGTCATGTGCAGGGGCCTCGCGGACACTAAACAGACGGGCAAGCTGACCCAGGAGCAGTTCTGCCTCGCCATGCATTTGATCCAGCAGAAGATCACCAAAGGCATCGACCCGCCAACTACTCTCACTCCAGACATGATTCCCCCCTCAGAGAGGGCGACAAGCTTGGTGGGCTCTTCAGCGACGCTTCCTGTGAGTCTTGATTTGAACGACCCTTGAAATGATTGTCGGGTTGAAGTACCGGTTTTCCCACTCCTTTGTTTTTCAATGATTTTTGCTTTTTTTTTTTTTTTTGCTCTGCCTGGCTAAATTGTAATGCTTCATGCTGTCCTTTGGCATGTTTTTTTTGTTTTTGTGCTACATTCCTTCCTGTTTGACAGAGCTTTTTTGAACTTTTTTTTCTGCCGGGAGACTTGACTACGAATGTGCTGCACAAGCTCACGCTCCCACTGTGAGTCTTTGCTATTTTGCCACCAGGGGGAGCTATTACTCCACCGTGATGTTCTACACAGCCTGCGTTGGTTCAACTTTTATACCTTCTTTCTGTACTGGTCATGGTTATTTTAAACTGCAACTTTTATGCTCATTGCTGTCAAAAATGCATACCTACACAGTACATTCTCCAACCTGACATCAGTCACAGATAATCAAACTGAGATATCCTCCTGAAACGTCTCATACACCTGAAACGTCACTCATACTAAACAGTTTTGCAAGTAGAGCAGTAGATGCAAGGCAGCCAAGCGGTGCCAAAGCTCTGGGTAAACAGATAATTTTGTGTATTGTTACTCTTTCCACGTTACATGACTCAATCAGCTGGTTTACAGAGCAGCTTTGTGAGTGGTGCAAGTGTGTGCGAGGAGGCAGGCAAACGGCGTTCATTTCAGTTCAGTGTATGATTTCACTTCTTGCATGTGACACAACTTAGCAGGCCTGATTTAGATAAGGTTTGCACGTGCAAAACAGATCCAAGTTTGATTACGCACACAAACAGATTTAAGATGAGCTACTGACCGCATCCAGTTGGTAGATCAGTAACTGGGATTCCGTCTGTCAACCGCACTGAATTGCCGCACAGTTAATTTTGTGGTGAGGAGTACATGGAAGCAAATTGAGCACAGCAAATAATGTTCAGTAAAACTCTTTAGTTGTTCGTGATAGTTCCAATATTTTATCTGTTTTCCTAAGTTGGACTCCTTTTACTTTGATACTTTTAAACCCGAGAGAGACATAAAATGAAGGAATGCTCCGTGATCTCCATCAAACTTCCTCGAGCTGCATTTGGCATGACATCATGATTCGAAAAGGTGCGTTCCTTTGTGTCGTCTCGTCAAGAGTGCTTTTCATGCATTGTGCGGCTGTTCAGGACGCACGAGATGTATTTCCTTCCTGTCTTTTGTTTTGCTGCAAGCATCAGCGGGAGCTCCTTCACTCATCCCAATTCCTAATTCTTCACCCGTTTTCTTCCCTCTGACATTATTTTTATGTATTTTATAAACTCTCCATCCCGCCACAGGACTTCACCACCTTAGCGCCCGCAGAGGTGACGGGCATCAAAGAACTGGATGACCTCAGTCAGGAAATAAGTCAGCTGCAGAGGTGAGCCCCTCCAAGTGGCCAAGGAGAGATTTGTTTCTCTTTCTTTTGGGGGTGGGGGGGAAATGAGCTCCATGAAACGACAAGCTTTTATTCATTATTTATTGTATCAACATTTGTGAGCTGTGCTGCTGCTGCTATCAGCTGTTTCATAAGAGAGGCGCTGCCAAGCAAAGCAGTGTCCAGCAGCAGTCTTCAGTAGAAAGTCATGTCAGCCAACATTTTATTATTTTTTTTAAACATACTTTAAATCAAATTGAGCTGGTTGCCTAACAGCAGTGCAATACTCTTGCACATTTACAGTATCTATATTCACTGGCCACCACCTGGGCAGTACAACAGCCGTTTGGGGAAAAAAAAAAACGCGCCTTTTGTAAACGGTATCAAGCTCAGTGTTGACGACTTAATTGAACTGTCTTCTTATTTATCATTAATTTGTAATAGTAAGCATGACGGACTAGTGGTGAGCACGTCTGCCTCACGGTTTGGGATTTGGGGCCTTCCTGTGTGATGTTTTGCATTGTTCTGCCCGTGCATGTGGGGGGCGGGGGGTGTTCTCGGGGCACTTTGGCTTCCACTCGCATTCCAAAACTATTCATGTTAGGTGCACTGAACTCAAATCTTTTCTTTTTAGGAAAATGCAACACCAGTGATTAGATGTATGGCTAGCGCGCAAACTGTTGCACTTCCTGTAACTCGCCTTATGTTGTTTCATTTTTACATTATTGGGATGTCTAATACACAAACACCCCCAAAATGGACATGCACATTTTTCACACGACAGCATCCATGCAGTCTTTAAAAAATTCTATTCACTGACCGAAATCTGTTGCGTGGTTCCCCTATAGAGAGAAATTAATTCTGGAACATGAGCTCAAAGAAAAGGAGGAAACCATCAGAAGACAAAATCATGCTGTTCAAGTAAGCGGAAGCCCCAAGAATATGCTCCAGAGATTAAAATAGGGGGTACAAAGACATGAATTATTCGGTCTCAATTGACTTTACGATATCGTTTTGTATTTAGAACATGCAGCATGACGTGGACAGGGAGAGCAGCAGTCTGCAGGACATAGAGTTGCAGAAGCGTGACGCCCAGCAGCGTCTGGACGAGATGGACCAGCAGCGCTCTAAACTGGAAGGGATGCTCAACGACATCAAGCAAAAGTGTCAGGAAGAGTCGCAGACGGTTAGCTGTATTTTATGATTTAAAAAAAAATTCTGACTTCATAGAAAACTAGTCGTCACATCTCAACTCCTCTCCGTCCGTCCTCTCGCAGATCTCCACTCTGCAAAGCCAAATCCGCTCGCAGGAGAATGACCTTCGGAGCCAGGAGAAAGAGGTCGGCCGCACCAAGGCGGACCTCGGCCGCCTGCAGGACGAAGAGGCGCAGCTGGAGCAGAGCCTGCATTCGGGCCGTCTCCAGCTGGATAGTATTGTCAAGTCTCTCCAGACCACCCATGAAGAGATCAGCCAGGTGAGAGTGGACTTTGACAATATGTTGACCTGTTCTTATTCTGCCTTTAGCCGCGCTCACACTGGAGAGCGGCAAAACCCGACACGTAGAAGTACCTGTATGTGTACGAAATTTAACTGCGTGAGTGCAAAGTTGTAATTAGGGAGACACTAGGCCTGAGCAAGAATAAATGTCAGAGCAGTATATTGGCCTAGATCAAGTCACGTACCTAAATCTGTGACCCAGAGAGGCCGAAATCGCAATCCAGATTGATAGATCTAGATTTGTGAATGGTAGAGCACTGAGAGGTGACAAAAATACAGTTTTTACATTCAACCTGTAGTGTACATATCATTTTTAATCAATCAGTGTTCCTGCTCTGATGGTGAGCACAGCACTGAGGTTTGCGGGCAGTTAAGACTGCTTAAAAGGCAAAACAAAGAAATGTTGTGCTGTTATTGTTATTGCCTGTTATATGGTATTAGCCTTCTTTTTGTGGGATATAAAAAAAAAATTAAAAATGAAGTGTGTGCAATCTGCTCCCGTTTGACATGAAAGAAAAGCACTTTTATATTTTGTTGAAGTTTGCAGAAGACTGCCTCCTGCCTTATTTTTTTTTTTGCGCTGACCAAATAATCTCTGAAAGTTTGAATAAAAATGGGTAAAAGATGGCAAAAGAAGAAAGAGCAGGAGTTCACACGGGCCAAATCCTTTCGAGTTCCGCAGCTATGCGGCTAAAACAATAACCCTGTATGTTATTGTATGTTATTCCTTGTGGATGAAAGTGTCTTTTCTGTTTTTTTTTTTTTGTTTTTCCTGCGGCGCTTTCAGGCTCGCAGCAAGCTGTCGTTGATCCAGGAGAACCAGAAGGAGTTTACCAAGACCATTGAGCAGTACAACAGCGCCCTGCGCGACCTCACCGGGGGGAACAATATGGCAGACACGAGTCACCTTTTCTCAGAGAACGGCACCTTCAGGGGCGGGGCGGTGAGTATCCTACCGTAAGTGTCGCCCGGCTATCAATTTTTTTTGGAGGCATACAATGCGATGCATTTTTATTTGTCCCCACCTCAGGATGAATCCTTCAAAACAAGATTAGCCATGTTCAACACCAACATTGCTCCAGCGGACCCCTTCCAGACGGAGGACCCCTTCAACGGTCCTTTTGACAAATGAGAGTCGACGAAAGTGTCACCTCCTTTTGCATACTCAAAAGCTGTCTGTGTCCTTCCAGATCCTTTCAGGGGAAGCGATCCGTTCAAAGGGAGCTCGGCTGGTGATCTATTTAGCGGGGCGGGTGGCTCGGATCCGTTTGCATCCTCAGATACCTTTGGAGAAAAACCCAAGCCGCCAGTCAAGGGGATGCTGCGTGCATCACACAGAAACATTGTAGTGATTGTACAACTGCCTCATTAAGACATTTTTATAATTGTATCCAGTTCCCAATGACAGACTTTGGTTTTAATCTACTCCAAAGATTTTGAATTACAGCACTCTTCACTCTTGACGAGCAGCGATTAATCTCTATTATCAAATGGAGCGATAATTATTCATGTTGAGCTCAGCTTTCTGTAGTCCTCCATGAAAGCAGACTTATTATCTTTTGGTTTTTGAATAGAAGGATGGACACTTTTTTCGGACATGGGGTTGGATGGACATGGGGGTTGTGAAAGCAGTACGTACAGTTCAGATGTTCCATCGAATCAGATCCAGATTTCTTTTTTTTTTTCTCTGTGGTGTGCACTGTGTCGGGAGACTGAATGAATTTGTTTTTGCTGTATTGAACGGAGGAAAAAAGCCTGTTGTTCATTCCAGAAGTTACCATCCTCTGTTGTCAAATCAAAATCCAGCACTGAATTCAGTTCTATCCGACTGAAGTTAATAGTAAAGCCGAGTAGCCCACGAACGCTGAAAATGTGTAAAAATGCGCTTAAAAGTGTGAACGTATGCGTCATATATGTTGCAATAGCCCCTTTTACATTACACAATGCCTTTTTTTTTTTTTCTCGTGCCCTGTCAAAGAGACGACTGGAAATGCAGGAACAATACTACTTGGTGAATGCGGCGTGTTTTTCTTTTTTGTTTTTGTTTTTTACTTGCATACAAATAACTCACTAATGTCTCCAAATGTAACACCTCTTATTCATGTGAGGGCTCATTGTGCAACACTCCTCTTGGGTGACATGTCAGAATTGCATTTTTACTCACCGCGTATTCCCTATTCCTGCGGTTTGAGGCTATTTTTAGAAGAGGGCTTACTCATTTAACTACGGGCAACCTAAAAATACTTCACTCACCCACCTACCCTGGAAAAACAGGAGGTCGACAGAAGCCTGACACAACAGAAAGTCTGTGACTGTACCAGGACACACTGTCAGTTCTTGAAGTGCCCCCCCCAGCCCCCCAGCCCCCCCTCCTACCTGAACGCTTGCTGCCCTTCACTTTCGTTATTCAGCGCGGAAGTTGTTTTAAGTCAGCGGCATTGGTGAAAGGTAAAAGGCGACGCTATGTTGCTGACCGGCGCGTTGCCCGTCATCACACGAACATAGAAGCAACTGTGGACCTGCGTCGGCTTACTGTGCCAAAAAGAAAACACACGACTGGGCTCCACATGAATGGGTCCTCTTGTGGTTTGCGCACTCACAACAAACATATTCATTTACAATGCTTTGTTTTTTCACTGTAACCATCTGTACGTTTTTTGAGGGGTTTTTTTTTTCCCTCCCTCTCTTTTTCATTAAGCGGCATACCACAAAGCTTCAAAACAAGCCCGGCACAGTTCTGGTTTGACAGTGCTCCAACTGACGCCTTTAATTAGCTAATCAGTTGCATACGTCAGGTTAAACAGAACCCCCCCCCTACTTTTTCGGATTTGGGCAAATGTCATGGAACGTTTAGCAGCCGTGCGGCCCTAAAAATAGCACGCGAGTCCTCGGCGGAATAAAGTGTCATTTTAAAGCATGTGGTCTGTAAGTCGATTTTTCATTTTGACTTTTGAAAATTTTCCACAAGTGTCTCACTCTGCTCCTTTTGCAGAGTCGGTCCGCCTGCCGAACCACCTCTTTTCAGGGAACCCTTTGAGGAGCAAGGTGAGCTTCAAGTACATTGGATGGTTTCATGAACACAACACAACACTGTGCTTACGTTTGCTGGCTAAAGGCTCGTTTCTCCGGTTTCACGCATAAAGACAATCCAGCTTTTTTTTTTTTTTTTTTTGGCCCGATTTTGCCCCATCCTGACCAAGGATGACAAACACTCCACTATCTTATGTCTTGAAAGATTGCCCTACAAGATCATCCTTACGTGTGAGTTGCGTTAAGAATTGATTTGTCCTGAAAACGGGCTCCAAAAGAGACAATTAAATGTTCACCATTTGTGACCCAAAATCTTGTGTGTGGGGAAAGCCAACGTCTCACCGAGTCAGTGAACTTTGACATGAACAAAACAAAAAAAAAGGTGAGCCATGACGGTCGTGACCGAGCCCTAAGGCAGTCATTTTCAGTCAAATGGCAATATGCCAATATACCGGAACTATTTCTAATATCCTGAGGCATCGCTCTCCTTTGCTTTTTCTGGTCCATGTTTAGTACGGTACACACCATGTCGTCAAAAAGCACAGTGACAACTTTTTTGCAGACACCTTTGACTCTCAAGTAGAAGACACGCATAACATGTTTCTATGGTCGAATTAGTTTCAGTCCTTTTTAAGGGCCAGACCTATTTTATGAGTTTTTTTGTTTTTCAAAGAATTCTGTTGAACCACAATTCAAAAACGCAACGTCCGATTTCCATTGCCAATTTTCAGAGTTTATTACTACTTTTGGGTGGTTGAAGATATTCATTCAAGATATTTGAAACTGAATTAACAGATGGCTAGCAACAATTTTGTACCAGTGTCTACCTGTATGTGACATGGCGTTGTATGAATGTGGGGGGAAAAAAGGCAGCCGTCTGTTGGAGTGCAGACATTTATTTAACATCCAGTGACTAATGGAGAGATTGCGTGTGCTTTAGGAAATATGTTGATGGGTACAATAATTACACTTTGAAACTTTCTGAATACTCTGATCTGGAATGCCTCTCTCATCACACGGCTTTATTTCTCTTCAGCCTCAACCACGTGTATGAACACCGTCTGTTCGTTTGATGCCAGAGGGCTGCCTGTTGAGTAATGGTTGCTGATTTATTTTTTATTATTATTTTTTTTTTTAAATCAATGTCCTTGTGTGTTAACAGAAGTCTGACAATCCTGTTCTGCCATCAAAGAAAAGCACACCGAACCGGCCTGCCCCGCCCTACGGTAAGGTTTGTGTGTGTGTCTGAGCAGGATCGACTAGCACGCAAGCAGTGGTTCATTCCAAAATGTTTTGAGCTATCGCACACCTGGCCCGAGGGTTCCATTGTGACGGTTCCTTTAGTACACCGCGCCAACTCGGTGCCAGGACGGCATGGCCTCAAAAAAAAAAAAAAAAAGTGCCATTTCCCTAATTGTGGTTCGATGTACAATGAAAGTAGTTTCTTATTTTGAAGTTGTCAAGAGGAAACTTGCACATCAGTGAGTGACAGGACTCTCTCGTTCAATGGGTGCATAGTTTGGAGGGGGAAAAGTGCGCGTGCGCGTGTGTGTCAGTAGTCATGCGAAACCCACAAGCTGTGCCCAATGCCTGCCCTTCCGCTGTGACCTTGCACTTGTGCTTTTAAGCAGAAGTGGCAGCGTGGGAAAGGTGCCGTTCCCGTTTGCTTGACCACGCAGCGTAGCAGAGGTGTGCGTGGCCTCATGGTGCGATGGGGAAGTGAGAGCCCCAAACCCGTGGGCTTCGAAAAATACACTCGCTCACTAAGAATAAATACAGGGCAACCTCCAAAGTCAAACGCAATTGCTTCAAACCCCCAGATAATGTGAAGTGAATCAATACGGTTGCAAGCTCAAACTTCTGAAGGCATTTTTCTAAATAACATTAACTTGAATTTTTGGTTTTTAATAGATGTTGCTGTTGTCACGTGGATGGATCATAAAGTTAGAAATCAAGGTAGCGATTGGATAGGGAGGAACATGGATATATTTTCATTTCATATAAAAACGGGAATGGATGGATGCTTTTAGAGTGTCTATATTAGCCCTTTTGTTTTGTTTTGTTTTTTTAGATTTAGCTATTAGATTCACTTTTCATTTGAACCCTCGCTGACTCGTGTTTTTTGTGTGGGCGCGTGCTGTCAGCTCGCCGCACTTTGCTTCCTGTCAGAATTGTGTAACACGCAGTATTGCACATCTGGATTGAAAGTGCCGCCTCAGAGCGGCGTGTCAGCTGTCCTCTCTTTTACTCCGGCAGACTCGGGTAGAGCTCCCACAGATGTTCATTCCTCTGTAAGTCTGTGCTGTTTATTTGCATGAGTCCAAGGACTTGCTTTGCCATTGTGTGAAAAGGAGGCCGCCCGGTGTCACTAACCATCTCCAGCGTTGTGGGCAACTATGCCACGGCTCATTTATTGGCTGTGTTTTGTCATGGAGGAGAATCGCCGCTTGCATGACTGACATGGCGACCATGAAGCTCCCGTCTAGTCCGGTCTTAAGTCCAGCAAAGCAATGTTTTTGTTATGTTTCAGGAGTTTACTTCACTGACAGAGGAAACGTCAATCAAGATGCTCTGCAGCACTGATGTTCACGTTAGGGTGACGCAGTTACGCGCTGCCTCCAGGCAATCGCTAGCCAGAGGCTGAGCTGCGCTGTGTTTGTTTACGCTGCAGCGTGTCGCTAAATCATGAGGCAGATCCGTTTCTTGTCTCTTCCCTAATATTCTGAATGTGTGTACATATGAGAAAAATGTCTAGAATAGCCTATTTTAATCGATACAACTCCGTAAGTATACCCCAAACTATGATTACAAAAACATTTCTAACCCTTTTTTGTATTACCCTCAAAAATATAAATGGCTTACAGATGATATGGTTTTGGGGGAAAAAATAACAAGTAAAAGCATGCTGGTATTTATTGCGCCTTTGCAATAGGTATAAAAATACGACTGTCAGACATGATTGAAAATTCATGTTCGAGGCAGACTTAACCAAAAAAAAACGCCATTGTATGAACGTTTTTCCCCAGCGAAATACATTGATGAACGTGGGGCTTTTGGTACTGAGCGAATTTGAGGTGCCCTACAAAGGCCCCCGCCGCAAAGGCAGCATCCTCCACTGAAAAATATCAGTTGAGATTTTCCCATCAATCATGGAGCCCATCTCCCCACTAAAAGATTTGATACGCATCTCGATACATGCAGTGCATTATGATGCATGGCGACCTTGTCTTTGTCCTCTTCACCAACAATTCCCCTCTTTGTGTCAGCATGAAGAGTTGTCAAAGGCCTTCTGTTTTGTTTTTAATGTTCCGGAAAGGATGTGAAGATGACCAGGTAAGGTCGGGTCAGACGGTCTGCCTCCAAGCTTTTGCATGTGCCATGATTTTGAACACGACCCGTTCAGAACAAACGTTCGCATGTGCACGGGGGCAACATCTGGTGTCATTTATTTTTTTATTTTTTTATCTGCTGTCTTCCCTCGCTTTTTGCTGTATCATCAATCTAAACGTCCTCTTCTTCTGTTACATCACGACGGTCGTGTTTTGGATGCCATTTTTCTGCCAAATTTGCATCTCGTGTTCAGTCCCCGTCCCCGGGTCGGGCTTTGCCTTTTTTAGCTCCGTTTCAACGGCTAACCTCTCGGTTGTTTGGCTCCTGCAGTTTGGAAGTGAAAGCCAGCAACTGGAGTGGGCCAAGCGGGAGAGCGAGCGCGAGGAGCACGACCGGCTGCGGAGACTGCGGCTCCAGGAGCAGCAGGACCTGGAGTTGGCCATCGCGCTCAGCCGGGCCGACGCTCCCGGCTCCTGAGGGGGCCCACCAACAAGCCCCCCTCCCTGCCTAAAAGCCACCTTCCTGCAGACATTTGAACTGTCACCACACTCCAAAAAGCCCCCCCCCCCC
>NW_017806235.1:451608-464146 GCF_001891065.2 Hippocampus comes
CCCTGCCATGCGCTGGCCTCAAATGACTCCACATTTAGCATGTAATCTATGTTCATTGCTCCCAAACGACAAGGCAACTATAATCATGGCCAGGATGGATCCCCTTGATGTCAAGTGCGGCTTCATCTGCACACAACGTAGCGATTTAGGGAAAACACAAAGCAGATGGATACTTGACGCTGCCTTATTCCAAAGCCTGCACGGACGCTAACCTTTTTTTTTTTTTTTTTTTTTTTTTTTTTTTTTTTTGTCTGCGTGTGTGTGTTTTTTATTGTATTTATAAGGTATGGTATGAATGGGTGTGAAATGCCCAAATTCAACTTTTAATTCTCTTTGAAGGACCCAGGATGGTTTCCTCGTTTGCATCCGATATTCCGCTTTCCACTGGAACTCCCTTGCTACATTACGCTTCATGACATTCTTAAATGAGATCCAATAAAAGAGTTGTATCCAAAATGTTATACGGTGGTATCCTGAGAGCTGCTCATCCTTTTTTTTTGAGCCTTCCCAGCTGCCAACTCCAACCACAATTTGAAGTAAATTGCTAAATAAATACTCCCGCGGTGCCAATCAAAAGTCGCCGTTATTATCTTGGCAGGGCCACATTTTTGATAGCGCTGTTCTATTGGACCTCATTCGATACCCAACAAAATGACCAGTGTATGTATTCTAGCTGGGACAATCAGATGCTGTTTTTTTTAATTTAAATTTTTTTATTCCCTTGCACTACAACATATTTGTGCCTACACGTCTGTTATTTAGCGACTTAAATCCCCAAATTTGCGAGCATTTTAGTCCTGAAATTGCAGCTATGTCAATCATATGAAGAATCAAGCACTCGACCAAACTGTATTTTTTTTTTTGGTACGTTCTGTGTATATAACACGTTTCATTGCCTCTATAAAAGTGTAAAAACCACTGGTACTGTTACACGAATATTCATCACTCTAACCACAAGGGCTATACACTACCGCTGTTACAAGGTCGCCTCTTCTGTTATACTGATTTGATTTTTTGTTTTGTTTTGTTCTTTCTCTCCGACATTGTTGAAAACAATGCCGCTGAAGCTCTTAACTCTAATGCAGGGGTTGGGAACTCCGGTTCCTCGAGAGCCTGTTTTAGGTCCCCCCTCCCTACTCCAACACACCTGATTCAGTTGTTGATGATCACTTCAGGCCTCGACGGAGCTTGCTGATGAGCTGATCATTTGAATCGGGTGTGTTGAACTAGAGGGAGCTCGAAAACAGGCAGGATATGGCTCTCAAGGTACCGGAGTTCCCCACCCTTCCTCTAATCAATGATTTGGCACATGAATGTGTTCATTCCGCGACTCGTCATTATATATGTGTGTGTATGTGATAAGTCATGGAATTTGAAACGGATTTATTTAATGCTGGAAGAAGGTCACGTTTATCTTGTTCATAATAAATCTGCTATTTAACATTCATTTGGAGTGAAATGGATCACATTTTTTGGAGCTCGAGGGCACCTCAAGGGTCTCGTATGGAAACCAAAGAAAAAAGTGAAATGAGAGTGATCAAATTTGCATCGAGCACTTGAGATATTTTTGGGCCCCTGTGAGCACTTCCTCCTTTTTCATATGAACAATGTCTTGTTCTTTCAGAATAGTACAGTCCTACTCGAGGCCAGCTGGGCCCTCCGTCTTGGAATGGATGAGACCGACATGCAAAACAACTGAGTGAGTGGCCTTCTCCTTTTTTGATGTTGTACTGGAGACACGATATTTAGTCAATGACTAGTCATGCGCTGCCACTGCATACAAAGGCCACCACAATAACATATGATTGATGTGTGGACTTTCAACTTTATTTCAAGACGTTTCACAAAAATCTGCCATGCAAGTATGACAACCGCTTGATGGAAAGTACCGTTTTCGGGGCGCAGGCTCAGCTCCGGTGACGATTGCAGTCTTTCAAAAGTAATGGGCCGAAACCCCCCCCCCCCCCCCTGATGTCGCTAGCCTCACCCGCTTAGCTTTTGATCTCGTGCGACGAGGCCGAATATTGGTGGACTGAAAATGACATCACAGTTGCTCAGGTAATGAGCGATCTTGGCTCACCTCCTTTCTGCGTTTGGTGACGTGAAGTTCACAAGCTGAGCCGTGATTGGGCATTTCCTTGATTTTAAAAAAAAAAATGTGGATTTTGCTGCCTAATTCATATTCCTCAAACTCAATCAGAATGCTGTGTTCGGACTCATGGGACCGCTGAGAATTTATTGTCAAGAAAATGTTTGCCTTGACATCCCTTTTATCCAGGTATCGGTGTACAGTGTTCCTCTGTACTTGGAGCTTATTTTTGGCAGATGAGTGACTACATGAGGTTATCCAAGGCCTCCGTTTCTCTTGTTTTAACTTTATCTTGGACCGGTCTTAACACTTGACTTCAACCTTTCTGTGTGGAGTTTCCGGTTTCTCCGGTTTCGCCCAAAACCAAAAAAACATCTGTCGGTTTCCAGTCAAGTCCAGTGACCACACCACGGACACAAGATCGGGATTCGATGCCCGGGATTCGACACGGTCGCTCCCCACCCGCCGCTCCTGTGGGAAGCGTTAAATGCAGAGGACAAATTTACTGCATCGACAATGAAGAGGCGCCTTGGTGAATGTTAATGGAGGGTTTACAACAAAGTGCAAACCGCCGGTAACATTGAAAAACAGGAAAGCCAGGTTGGACTGCCAGGAAAGATCAAAGAAATGCGCAATCAGATAGTTTGGACGCGAGAAAACCCAGATCAGCTTGGATCAAAAATGATGGAGAGGGAACAGATCCAAGGCATACCACATCATCCAGCCCAGCCAGTTTAATGGCACGGGCGTTGTATCTGGCTGCTAATGGTGAGCCTTACTGCCTCCCCAGGTTTCAACGGAATCCAATAAAACTGATAGGCCGGATTTATCGTGAGCCTCAAGGCAAAGAAAATGGAGGGCGGGCGTCCTCGCTTTACGCCGGCGCCGACATGCAACGTTTCATAGATGGGAGCGGCGCCTTGAACTAGTTCGCGTATCTTGAGTTTGAATGTCATCACGCGTACAAGAAAGCTCATCCGTTTCATGATTGTCCCAATCAGCGGTCTGGTGGCAACCCAATAGAGGATGTTTTACATTTACTGAAGTCAAGACCAAAGTGAGGCGGGTCGAATGCTTGACAAGACATTACAATCTCAAACTATCTTCATTAGTTTGAGGCGAACTCCTTTTCGCACAATGGACCGCTCCGTTTCACTGCACGTGTGCAGACTTGATTCAGAAAGATGATGGCCAAATAAAGTTGCTGGCGCGGTTTGCAGGTGGGAAGGAAAGTTAGGTGGAGCGAGAAAAAAAAAAAGAGGTTGAGAAGAGGCAAAACCATTTAAAATCAATTTAAGCTTTTCAACCTTTTGTGAGTTACCGACAGCGACACGAGCAATACGCAATGTTTCTTAGGGTCGGGCCACGAGAATGCTTTGAAGAAGAAGCGGGGGAGTGATGAGAATGAGGCTTTGCATCACCAAGACGTGAGTTTTAAAGCCGTCGAAATGGCGGACTGAATCCTGATTCGTGTTCTTATCGGTTGACTGTAAAAGTGTTGAGTCACTTGTCGATAACCGCCCTCGAGGAGTTTAAAGATTTGACGTCGCACGGGAAATGGGAGATTGACGAGAATGATCTAAAATTCGCACTTTTCAGTTGGGTAAAGGACATTCCTAATACAACTCTTTGGCTATAAATATTCACGGGCAAAGGGGGAGCACATAAAAGTCGTTATGTAACTTGTAACTTCAGATGTCTTGTCATTTGAACAGATTTCAAAAGACCAAGAGTTGAGGTTGCAATAAAACATTTGTCAACACGCAACACTGGTGTTGAGGGCCTCGACGCTTTGGCCCCCAAAAAAACTGAAATGTTCCATATAAAATAGCTTTTTAAATGGTCACGTATCCTAATTGAAAGCTCAAACTCCACAACCTTCAATCCCAAATTAATTTTTGCTGTATTTCAAGTCTGTCACGGTGGTCTATCAAGACCAAAAGAGAGGAAAAAAAAAAAAAAACTCATGACAACTCTGTCATTGTCCAAATACTAATTGGTACCCTGCTTGGCTGCACTTAATGCTTGTGAAGTTGCTCTGAAATGACACCGTCGTGCACCGCGCAGACGTCGCATGCGCTGGACTCAGCCGCTTTTCAAAGTGCACTGTGTAATTGTAGTATTAAGGGGCCTTTTTGATGTGCGACTATAATTGGGAGGCATCAGAAAGCGCAGTGGAAGAAGGGCTCCCTGATGAGGCTTTTACCGTGTAACCCCCCCCCCCCCCCCCCCTTCTTGTCCAGACGGCTCCGGGCTCCCTCTGTAATTACCGAGATGGAGTGTTTGTATTTATAGGCTAAAGCCCGCAAGTGGCTACAGCTTGTGTGTGTGTGTGCGTGTGCGCCTTTTGCAGCTGCAAAACATCACAGCGGTGGAAATCAAGTGCTCATATTTTAAAATTAAAGTGCTTACACAATGGCAACGTGTATAACCCACTTTGGTGCCGCTGCCCGTGATGCCTTGCAGGTCCATCCGAAACTATTTGGAGTGAAAAAAAAAGGCAAAACCAACGAGAGGATGTTTGGTTTCAATGTTTTTTTTTTAATATTTACAATAAATACACACTTGACAGTATAAAATCCATGTACATATTTATATAACTTTAAGTAGAAAATAATGCACAGGATGTCCAGCCCTGATAGTGTACAGAAGGGGCTGGATTCAAGAGGGGGAGGGGGGGGAAAAAACAAAAACAGCATGGGGGGGACAGCTGCTCAATTTATCCTTGGAGGCAGTTTTCTTTGGAGAAAAACATTGTCTATACACTCTGTGTGCATTTCACTCTTGTCAACATGATTGTCTTCTAAGTGGTGGTCGTTGTCACCATGAGTTATTTTGTTTAAACAGTAGCAGAGTCATCGAAAGGCACTTTTGTGTCAAAGACATTACAGTTTTAAGTATACGCTGTACAAGGGCCAGCCCCTTTACTGGTCTGTTCTTATAGAACCAAAGTAGTACCAGCTACATGATCGGAAAATATTTAGATAGATTAAAGGAGGTGGGGGGACTTTGGTCACGTGGAGAACACTTTAAATAAAAAAAAAAACAACAAAAAAAAGAACATCACAATGTCTCTTGTTGTTGTCCGGGCTTTTTTTTTTTTTTTTACATGTGTCTCTTCATGTGCAGCGCGAGGTGGTCAGACCTGGAGAACGCTCGCTCGCACAGGTGACACTGGAAGGGCCTGTGTCCGGTATGTTTCCGGAAGTGTCGCGTCAGCTCGTCCGAGCGGGCGAACTTCCAGCCGCAGCCTTCCCAACTGCAGTGGTACGGCTTCTCACCTGGCGGGATAAGAATGAAAACGTCATTAAACCCGCAAGGTGGGCAACGAAGGGGGGGGGGGGCGGGCGCAGGGTCGGAAAAGGACGAGGTGAGCTTACCCGTATGCGTTCGCAGGTGAGCCTTTAGGTGAGAGCTCTTTGTGTACGTCTTTCCGCATCCGGCGAAGGTGCAGGTGTGCGTGGCGGTGCGCTTGCGCGGCCAAGTGCGGCGCCCGCGCTTGGGCTTGGACTCGAGCAGCTCCAGCGGCGAGGAGGGCGGCGTCAGCATCGCCCTCTGCGCGCCGGGCGGCGGGTGCTGCAAAGCCAAGGCGTCGTCGTAGACCCCGAACGCCGGGTGGTGCGCGCCGTGGTAGGCCATGCGCATGTGTTGCTGCTGCTGCTGCTGGAAGGAGGCGTTGTTGTGGTACTTGTGGCCCGCGAAGCAGCTCATAGGCGGCCCGCACAAGTCCGAAGCCGCCGCCTGCTCGTCCGGGCTGAGCGGCGGCGTCATGCTGCTGCTGGCGGCCCGCGGGGAGATGGCCAAGCGCGGCTGCTCGAAGGGCATCATGCACGAAACGTTGCCCTCCTGCTTGATTTTGCTGCAGCTTTGGGGCACCATGCCCAACACGGGGCCATAACTGTCCATGGGGGGCTCGACTTTGATGTCCTGGCGTGGGAAGTGCGTGGCGTAAAACCTGCCCTGCACCGCTTGCTGAGGGCCGCGCGTCACTCCGTAGCCGGCGTCGGAGCGCAGGAGCTCGGCCACGAGGCTGGCGCCGTACGGGGGCGGGGGAGAGCGATGCTCGCCCGCGGGGAAGCCTCCCGGCGCGGCGGCGGCGGCGTCCGTCGCGGCGTACGCGCCCGCGTCGGCCGGGGCCACGTAGGCCGAGGCTCCGTCGAGTATAAAATCCAGATCCAAGTAGTTGCTCAGATCCTCGTCGTCCTTCTTTGGAAACAGGTTGTCGACGCCGTGCATCATCTCCAGCATGGAGCAGCTGCCGCTGGGAAGCTTGCTGTCGTTTTCTGCTTTCCACTTCTGAAACATCCAAACAAGCCATTCAGACGCTACCGTCGCAATAAATACAGACGAGGCATGCAACGGGACGATTACATTCACTAGAAGACATAACAGCACTGAAGTGCGATACAACTTTACAAAACTTTTTTTTTTTTGGGGGGGGGGGAGTAAATACTCCAATTCAACTTACGTTTTCCCAGCTTTTCTCCCTTTGATTGGTGAATGTGGCGAAAGAAGGAAGCATCACTCCCGATAAAGCCATTTTTTTTTTTTGGTGCGGTCTTGTTGGAAGAACTCAATCCCCAAACGCGGTGCGCGCAGTCCGTGCGCCTCGACTACTGGACTCGATCAAGTGGCAGGCAGGCAGTGGCTCCACCGCCACGCAACAAGTGTTGTTCAGTGCACTGAGTTTCCCCCCTCCGCCGCACTCGGCTCTTTATAAAAGTCCTCTTAGGACGCCCAGGAAATCACGTCGACGTCGCGTAATTTTAGCCCTTTATAAAGCGGGACTTGTCTCGGGCCGCTTCTTGCAGTCGCGCGCGCGCTCTCATCCAGTCGACGGCCTCCGCGTCCGAGCGACCGGGGGGTTCCTTTAAAAGCCAGCGAGGGAGGGAGCGGGGAGGGGGCGGGGGCTGCCTACGCGCGATGACGCACGCGCTCTCCTGGCCACGCCCACTTTTCAGCTGGAAAAAAAGTGTCAAACACACACACACGTACACACACAAGCGGTTCTTATAGCAACCGTAGAGGATTACGTAATTTGGCGCAAAGAAGAAAACAGTGCTGTCAGGACATCGCCGTCGTGATTTATGCACGTTTTTTTTTTTTTTAAAGAAAATGAGAACATTTTTAAAAGCCCACGCACATAACTTAACACGTTTTTAATAAGCTTAGGCGCGCACACAAACATAAGCTCACGTCTGAATGACTTCCCATCCATGAAAAAGTGGATGACTTTACAAACAAAAGAAATACTTGGTGCGAGATGACCACCGGTTTTACGAGATAAAGTCTACACATTTATGCTGGTGATTAGCTCAGCAAAAAGTTCCAACGGGTCACAAGAAAAGTGACAAGAGTCGTAATATTTGATCAAAACCGGACAAGCAGCGACACATCTCATAGTTTGTCCCTACAGGTAAGCTAAATAAGATCTTTATCCCCCCCCCCCTTCCCACAATGGAGATTTTGCATCTTTCTAACAGCAATAACCGAACCAATCATAAACCTGGCGCGCCTGCACGACATGTGTCGCTCACATTTTGTCCCGAGGTGAGGAACCATCAGGAATGGCGGCTTCTCTTCTCAGTCGATGCACGGCCGCAACGTTAAACGTGACTGTCATGCCTCCTATTAATGACTATATTATTGCATCAGCTGCCAGAGCACGAATGCAAGCGGTTTTCGTTGGAGCTCGGCAGGCTTGTCCAAACAGGCGCCAGCGTGCTAAAGAGCAGCCGCGACGTAAATACGATTTGAGGTAACATGCCATTCAGGTGCTAATAAGAGAGGGGAGTGGGCTGCTAATTTACATCACAACAGCACACGAATTGTGCTTTCGAGCGTCTTTTCTCAGCATGATCGATACTTGCAGTTTTGATTGCAGCGGCAGTACGCAGTGGAAGAAACATGAAATGCTGGAATTTGTTCTGCTTGGGTAATATTTTTCGCTTCCAGATGTGGAGTTCTTTTTTTTAACTATGTCACTGAAAGAAATGTGTTATTCGTCAATATAATCCACACAGTTGGGAAATGCATTTTGGAGGGTGGAGTGGGGGGGGGGTGAAGATGGGAACGGGGTTTTTAGTTTTGCACGACGGTGAGAGAAGTGAGCGCTCGGCGTGATGATGTAAGCAAACAGACGGACAGCTCACGCTCGCATCCAGCTGTCATGTTCAGCCATCACTTGTGAGCGTTCCACACCACTTTGTGTGTGTGCGTGTGTGTGCGTGTGTGCGTTCACGTGTTCACTGGAAAGTGTGTCACGCAACGTGGATCCAGTAATGTCAAGTGATGGAAAGCGCCTATGTCGTTTTGTTTTGCATAATAGCGCTCGGAGAAGCAACACGTGGTTCGGGAGCGTGGATGAACTATGAGTCGCAAATCCTTTGAAACGGCCTTAATAATAATAATGACTCATTTTACTCCTTTTGTTAGTCAGTTCGACAGCTGCTCACTTCATAATTGTGTTCATTTCTAGTCAGGTGTTTGGAAAGGTCAAAACACCCAGAAATGTCCGATGAAGAATTTGAATGTCTCTGCTCCCAGGCTCCCCCCCCTAACAAGTGTGACCTGAAATAGTTTGGGAGTTGGCGCAACGCACAAAGTATTCAGACCAGGATAAGCACACTTTCAAATACATTTTTGTGACTGGCCAATAGTTGCGGGGGAGTTTTTCCAACTAATATTTTGTGTTTTTTAATGTTGCATTTTTTTTCAATCGCTTTTGTATTTGTCATCTAGTATTTCTGTTCTTGTGCTTAAAAAAATGTATTTTCAAAAAAAAAAAATCCTTAATATATTTTTTTCCTCCCAAATATTTGTGTTTTATTTTTATATTTGTATGTTTTTTTCCTAATGTGCTTTAAAGTTTCCCTAATATATATTTTTTAAAAAAAAACAAATATTTCTGCTAAATTTGCATTTTTCTTCTAATAATTTTTTGAACTTTCTGCTATTATTCTCTATTTTCAAATATCCTCCTATTTTTACAGTTTTGTGGAGTTTTTTTTTCCCCTAATATTGTCTCAATTGTGTATTTTTGCATTTATTTTAGATAATTTTTCGAATATTTTGGGCAGTCATTTTTTTGTTTGCAGTGGGCAAGGATACAAAACAATTGGACCTGTCATTCATATTTCTTTTGGCAATATCATGATAACATTAATAGGCGTCGCCATTTTGCTCAGTGAAATGACGATGATGTGAATATTTTTAGGGGGTTTCTTCTCCAATGGGATCTTAACGATGTACAGTACAGTACACAGTCGTCGTTTTTAAGAGAAAAAAAAAACAGGTTTAATGTTGGCAAAGTCGACAAAGTGGGATTTTCAAGGGTGGGTGTTCAAGAAATTCATTGAATTGATTCCCCCCAGGGTCATTTTCTCCCTCCCATTTTTCTCTTCTTTTGCCCCGGCCGAGAGGCGTAAGGTTAAGAACGAGACAAATAGCTTGTCGGGATTGAGTGTCAAGTTTGACTTCTTGACCCCGATCGACCCTCGCTCTGCAGCCGTTCTGGCAGAAAGCAGAAGCCGTGGCTGCAAAAAGTCAATGAGCAACATTTCTACAGAAGTTATACCAAGAATGTCTTTCCCGAACGCTCTTTTGCACAATCGTCTTGTCGTTGGGCAACCTACGAGTAAGTGTGTGTGTGTGTGTTTTTATTATTTTCAAATCGACTTAATAAATGTGCTTAGGATATCATTTTTTGGGCAAACATTTTTTGTATCTTTCATGTAATGTTTTCTTTATATCTCATGTTTTGTGTTGATATTTTTGTTTCTTTTTTTTCGTGATATTTGTGTGTGCAAGCACATTTGTATTTTGTATTTAGTAGTTTAGTATTTTTTTTTCCTGTGAATTTGTTCTTTTTGTCAATTTTTTTTGTATTTCTCGCCTAATATTTTTCGAATAGATTCTTTTGTGTTTCGCATATTTTATTGTTTTCGAGTAGTTTTATTTGAATTTTTTTTTCCCCTGACAATTTTTTTTTTTTTGGTCTAAAATTTTGTGCGCATACATGTGGATGTGTGCGTGCGTGTATTTTACAATTTCCCAACTGTAAAAGCACGACCTTCGACTTGTCCACGCTATCAACGCTTTGTCACGCGGCTAAGCGAGTCGCGAAGGCGCTGACGGCTCTTCATGTCAGCCGCTCATTTCTTGGAGGTGCGTTGTTTTCTTTGTCCTTCATTTTCCCACGAAGGCTTTTTGTTTTTGTCGGAGGCGTGCTTTCAGGAATTTGGGTGGGGCAGATGGCCACTGCACATGCTCTCTGCTTAAAATTAAACTCATCCGAACAAGTTTTTTTTTTTTTTTGTATGGAACTCAAGTCTCTGACCAAAGTTCCGGGTACTTTTTGTTCTTGTCCAAAAGTATTGGGACACTTGGCCATTGCAGGAGGCGTAAATGAAGGACAAAACTCCTCCAATCATGCCTCGTATGAACCTTTCTTTGTGCCTTCCTCAAACTCTTCTCCACAAATGTCCACTTTTCCACCTAAAGTCCAAGCAACCTTCTACGTAGTCGTTGATGCTTGTTCCAATCATATCCATTGTAGTTCATCCCCAACGTATTTCAAATGGACTCTTCCACACCAAAATGATTCCAAAATTCCTTGAGGACCTTTTATTTGTGCAGTGGGCTTACTGTCACAGATTCAGAAAAAGTTATTTTAGTTGTAGTCACTAAGAGTTTCCGATAAGATATGTGAAACACAGCCCAAGGTTCTTGGACCTCTCAAAGTACTGTTTTGTCTTATTTTAAATTCTGAAGGTGGAGGACCTGAGTCACATGACTTGGATTCGCGTCGCCTTAAGTCGCTAATTTTGTGACTTGCGACTTGCTTGCCAAAGACTCGACTTGACCTTGACTTTACATTCTGGAGACTCGACTTTGACTTCAACTCCATGACTTAACATTTCATTCTGTTTACATTTGAAAAATTAATTTTTAATGATACTATGGATTTTCTCTTTGAAGGAAAAGCTACTAGATTTGGCGTTGTGCATGTAACCAGTCTGGGAACGTCGACCAGCAGTACCCCCCGACCCCCTCAATTTAACATAAGCTACATTGAAAACCTATAGACCACCCAATAAGACACTAAAATACTAAGGCCTCAAGTCTAGCGCCATGTTGAACACCAAGGAATAAAAAAGTGAGCTTTAAGTTAGGTTTAAAAAACGGATAGCTAAGGGGCTCATGCCTCTTATGAACCTTCTTTATGCTCTGAACCTTCCTCCAAACTACTTCCTGCATTGCAATGAAAAGTACCTCTAGATTTACTTACTGGAAGTAAAATGTCGACCCCAAAGGTTCCTCGACCTCTCAAAAATACCCTTTTAAATTGAGTTCAAACTGAATAGCGTGCTGCAGGCTACATGTAAGCACAAACACAAAACATGAGTACGGTACCGATGTATTCCCCGCACAAGTATGCCAGCCGAGTTTTTAGCGCCAGCTGGCGATATGGTGAACGCACAAAGAAAAGTTTTGCAGCCAGATCATGTTGATCAGTTGATACTTTTGAAGAAATAATCTGCGATCACTGAAGAATAGCTGGTTACACTTGATCCTTTGTTAAATATGGTTGCATCAACTAGATCAAATCACTCAATGCATGAGTGGCCAATTCAAATATTTTTGCGCAATGGTCCATTCCGGTCGTGTTCGGCTGCTTTGCACGCTGTGCGGTGGGTCTTTGACATGGCAACACAGAGAGGCTGAAATCTGATTGGACGAAAAAAAAAAAAATAGAACATACGCATATTGGAAGAAGTAATTTGGGACTACATTTCATGCAGGAACAAATATTGGAATTTAGTTTGTAAATGCAGGTCAGTGCTGCCGATAGAGTTGAGCAGAGAAGGCCTCGGTGACCCCTGACCTCCCTTCCCTATCAAGAGCGAGCTCCCAAATCTTGTGCGCCACATAAATTGAAGTGACCTCGTATTAATCGGCGTAAAAAGAAGGCGTTTGAAAACTTTGTGGCTGTCTCATCATTTCCATGACGATGTTGTTGTTGTCGTGGGGTTCACGCCAGGCATGCATCACGTCTGTGTCAAGTCTGCGAGGAGGAGCATTCCGTCACCTCGGCGGGGGGACCGGCCTGCTTGCGTTACTACATCGTCCATGGAAAATCAGTGTGCGTGCGTGCTTGTGTGTGTGTGTGTGTGTGTGTGTGTGTGTGTGTGTGTGTGAGAAAAAAGAGAGCATACGGGATGTCTTGACTGGAGCGAGAGGCAGCGAGCGTTTGAGAGCGAGTGGGCCTCGACGCTGGGGCTTATATAGCTAGTTATTTTTATCCGCCCACCCCTCGCTCATTACAGCCGTTTCCCCCTTCTCGGACCCACTCAGGAAGCACGTTTGGCTCCTTTTCCTGCTCGCACGCGGCCACATTCAAACGCAGGCAAGAGAATGAGAGCATTCAGCCTCTCGTGCCCCCCCCCC
>NW_017806235.1:464176-469112 GCF_001891065.2 Hippocampus comes
GTTTAGCCTAAAAAGATGAAGCACGTGCCAAAAGTCTGACATTCCAATACCGCTCCAATTTCACTCAAACATTTGGTACAAAAAGAAAAAAAAAAAATGGGGGGGAAGCACAGACGCTGAACGAACAGTACGGGGACAAATCTTGGGATGCGGCTCTCGGCCCCTCCGTTTTGCACGAATCCTAATTGAAGATCTATGAGTATGTCATATGTGTACATGTAATAAAATTATAAGAATATAAAAATATATTAATGAATCGGCGGCCCGGAGGTCCAGTGGTTAGGGCATCGATCTCACAGTGCAGAAGTACCGGATTCGATTCCGGCTTCGGTCTTCCTGTGTGGAGTTTGCATGTTCTCCCCCCGTGCCTGCGTGGCTTTTCTCCGGGTACTCCGGTTTTTCCTCCCACATTCCAAAAACATGCATGGCAGGCTGGTTGAACTCTCGAAATTGTCCCGCGGTGGGAAGTGTGAGCATGGATGGTTGTTTGTCTCTGTGTGCCTTGCGATTGGCTGGCAACCGGTTCAGGGTGTCCCCCGCCTACCGCTCGAAGACGGCTGGGATAGGCTCCAGCACCCCCTGCGACCCTTGCGAGGATAAAGCGGATCAGAAAATGGATGGATGTTATGGATAAATGAATGCAAACTATTACAAATGAAGAAAGAAAAGTATTCTGGAAAAAAACAATCCAAATTCCATCCAGGCATATATGCACTGTATGAAAGGATGAATGGATGTTTACAGGGGCCGCTTCCATATTGCCTCTCTTCTTTTGACCTCATTAAAAATATCCGAGTCGATATAAAACGCATGAAAGGCGCCGACGCGCTCTGAAGCAAGTCTCGCCGTTGCTATGAACATCGCCAAAGACGAGTGCCGTTTCGCGACGGGAGCCAACAAGTGAAAAAAAAGCCTTCTTTTTAATTGCGCTGATTTGCATAAATCCCAACATGAAAGCTGCTTGCAGCAGACTGTCTCGTCAGTGAGACGAACATCGCCCCGGGCCTTTTTTCTAGCTGCGTGTATGTGTGGCTTACGCAGTTCAAGGCGTCCCATGCAGGCTCATTACAACACAATTATGGGCGATTAAATCCCCGTCGTGCTGTATTTCATTTAATTGTGCTAATAATTTAGGTTATGCTGCATCCAAGGTAAACATTGTATGCGTGTGACACCCTTCTAATTGTTGGCCTTCACATTTTGTACTAGTTGGACTCGACAATACCGTGGCGGGTCGATGAATAAACATGATATCATTTAATAAAACATGAGATGAGCGTACTTTTTGGTCGATACAATGGGGTGTCGAGATCGTGTCAAAACTGTAAATGCTGTCGATATATAGTATTCAAACTCTGGATTGATACTCTCAAAATTGTCAATAGATCCGATAAATACTCCCAACCGCTGAGATACAACTGCTGATGCAGCAAAAACGGTCAATGAAATGATACCATCGGTTGGTAGCTACGACACCAATTCTCAATTAAAAACTGTCGACAAATATGTTTAAACTCTGGCGCGATCAAAACTGATGAGATGCAAACCCGGCAATAGGTTGCCTCAAAGGCGGCAATTCGAGGGCCCCCTTTTCGCTGCGTGGAGCTTTAAATTTTGTTGGGAAAGTCAAGAAATGATTGGAAAGCTGTCCACCGAAACCTTCTTGATCAAAATTGAGGGCAGCGCAGTGACAGTGTCCAACAAAAGCCGAGCCCATTCATTCTGTTTTGTTTCTTTCCACGGTCACATTTGAACATGCCGAAGTAAACTATGCCAGCTGTCCAAATAGCAGAAGCCACCGGGGCCCGGGACACAGGTTCCCCATTGAAGCCGCTGCTTGCCCTTGATTGAGCGATCCGGCCTGATGTGCACTTTAAAACGTACGTAGCTACAACAAATGGCGACATTTGTTAAAAAAAAAAAAAAACAACAACAAAATAAATAAAAAATAAAAAGAGGCTAATAAAAACATTCCTGCCGCGTGGAATGCTGCAGGTATTTCCTCCCCTGCACCTGGTTACGATTCCTTGAGTGCACTGGTGTGTTTGCACAGGACCGCGCTCGGTCAGAGAGGCCTTGTTGCTGCTGCTCTACGCGCTCAATGGCGGCGTGTTGTGCTCGACACGGGACCGTGTTTGAGGCCAGTTTACGGCCAGGGTCGGAGAAACGAACGGAAACACCAGGCAAACGGAAGTTGTTCTCGAATGTGTACGTTTGATCTCAAAGCTGTTGAATGTCTGTCTTCAAAATGAATTGTATGCCTGGAAAAAAAAAAAAAAAAAAAAAGAGGGTTTCGTGAAACTGGTTCAAGTAAGCGCGTCTGTAAACACTCTGAAGTAATTATTTTAACCTTGATTTTAACTTGATCTTGGCTATTGTTGCGATTCAAAATAAACAGAGGGCAGCTTCATTTGAATGAATGTTCTTGACCTCCTCCCTTAAAACAAAACACGTTTACCAGAGATGAGCCAATTTACAGTGCTGACCTGGACATTTTTGCCTGCTTTTACCTCATTTTGCCTTCATTGAATTTTCGTCTGCGCTACCACAGCTTCAGCGTGTCTATTTTCCTTCGCAATGAATAAGGTCTTGGCCCCAAAAAGAGAATTCCCAAACATTTGACGGATACGGTTCAAGTGTGTCTGTTACAGCTCAGATCTGCCGATTTGATCTCATTGGTGAAAACGTGTCTTAATTGCTTCCAAAAAAAAAATGAGCATTCTTGCCCCCGAAACAGATGCTTCCCGAGCATCTAAGAGAGTATTTAAGTCGTGAGTCTGTTATCGCCCTAACGTGCTGACAAGCATTTCATGAAGATGAGTCGAGTAATTCATCAGTTGCAGCTCTGAAGTTCCGATTTTACCGATTTTGCTTTTGAGCTCATCGGCTTTTCATCGAAAATTCCGAGCATTTTTTTTTTCACTGAAAAAAGAGAATTCCCAACCTGTTTGCGGAGGCGGGTCGAGGTGGATGTCAGTTCGAGCTCTGAAACACCGACTGTGTCTGATTTCATCTGGTTTTATCTTGATCTGTCTGTGTCTTTTTCTCCCATCCCCCAAAAAAAGAATTCTTGAGCATTTACCAGGTGAGTCATGTTTGAGCCCTGTAATGCAGATTTGGCTGAATTCGCCCGACTTACTTTTGATCTCAGCTACTCTGGCAATAGAGTGTCTTTATTCCTTCAAAATGAACACTATTCCTGCCCTGAAAATGGAAATGGGTCAAGTCGCGCATTTGTTCGAGCTCTGATGGACCGACTTTACCTTTGATCTCAGCTAACCAAAGGCTAGAAAGCTGGCCTCCGCGTATCTGGAGGTATATTGACCAGTGTGCCCCAGAGGCTGCTAGACCGAGGTCTGCCGGTCCGGTCACTCCGGGAATGGAAGCCACAAGGTCAGACGGGTTCCTCAGAACATCACTGATGTTATCTCAAAGGGACGGAAGGGGCACGAACCCCCACCTCCCCATCCAAAGGCTGTAAAAACACCTTGATTTAGTCATGGGGGGAGGTAAGATGATACTATCTGCTTCAGTGGCTCTGTATCAGGGAATCATCATCAGCTAGCTTCCAACCTGGAATCCGGCCATCAGAGTCGAGATGGACACAGGCTCTGGATAAGGATATGCAATCCATATCCAAGAAAGTTAGTTGAATCCATCATAACCAACAGGTGCAATAAATATCTGCTCCAAGGGAAACAATCTTGCGAGTATCATCGCGCTCTGCTCACCACGCATACCGCCGCCGCCATTCGCTGTTCGAGCTGTTTTGTTAAGCTGTTGATTCCCAACGTTCATCTGAGAAACTTCTCTCACTTGCCTTACATGGGTAAAAATAAACGTTAAATGAATAAATACAATAAATACTATCTTCAAAATAAAGCTATGCCCTTGTTAGCAGACAACGCTAACGCTATGATAGCGACATAAGACTTTCCAACACAGCTAATCAACAGTAGCATTAGCTGTTTGTAGAGGTCCATTTCTTCGGAATGGCCGTCATGTGAATAGAGTTAGCCAGCGTCGCAGGAACAGTGTTAGCTTCCAACTTGAGTTGTTTTTGGGTGGTTTTCTTGTCAGCTATGTGAGCCACTCTCAACCGACTTCGCAAGAGTGAGGAGTCGCCAATTTCTGGGAGCACAACAGCCTCGTTCGGTCACAATCGGTCGGTTAAATCAGTTAAAGGGCGTCTCTCGGGGTGTCACGCCGCTGACTAAAATGGTCGGGATTGGCGGTCGGCAAAAGCGAACGAGATCCGGCGTGGCGCGGATGGCGGCGTGGAACGCGGCACGCGCGGCATTTCTGATTCTGATGTGGCAGGAAGTTGGTGTGCGCGGTGGCTAACGTAGCATCGGTGGAGTGCGGTTTCCTCTCTCGCTGTCAGTTTGTGATGTAACCTGATTTCACATTTGACAATAAATTGCTGAAGCGTTCACGCTTGAGTCCACACACACACACACACACCCACACACCCACGCACGCACACAACAAAGAAGAAAAGGCCGTCGTTTTAGCTCGTGTAGCTAATGCATGCGTTTACTATCACTGCTTAACAGTTCAACTGAAGGGGGCTGTTAAGCCTTTGTGATGGTCACCCTGAGGGCTGCTCTTTAATAACTCTTGTGTGTGTGTGTGTGTGTGTGTTTGTGTGTGTGTGTGTGTGTGTGTGTGTGTGTGTGTGTGTGTGTGTGTCTCGCTCTTCGGGCTTCCTCAAAGCCATCGATTGGGCCCGTGATTTATGGTCCCCTCTTTGTCATGCGTCTTATCATATCTGAAAACTTGGAACAATGACAGCGTGATTAGAATGCGTGCAATTTTGTTTTGAATGCAACACAATTATGTCAGTCACCCGCACAGCTGTGAGGGGATTTCATGGGTAGCTCGGAAGGTCAAAGTTCAAAGTGACCCTGGCCTCTTGACCCGAGTAAAAGTGGAA
>NW_017806235.1:470183-500870 GCF_001891065.2 Hippocampus comes
ATATCTCTTGTGTGTGTGTGTGTGTGTGTGTGTGTGTGTGTGTGTGTGTGTGTGTGTGTGTGTGTGTGTGTGTGTGTCTCGCTCTTCGGGCTTCCTCAAAGCCATCGATTGGGCCCGTGATTTATGGTCCCCTCTTTGTCATGCGTCTTATCATATCTGAAAACTTGGAACAATGACAGCGTGATTAGAATGCGTGCAATTTTGTTTTGAATGCAACACAATTATGTCAGTCACCCGCACAGCTGTGAGGGGATTTCATGGGTAGCTCGGAAGGTCAAAGTTCAAAGTGACCCTGGCCTCTTGACCCGAGTAAAAGTGGAAAGTTACCCATACCGTTGCCCTTCACAAACTTGACCACTCATACATTGAGTTTGAGAATGCTGGGAAGTCCGAAAATGTTCTACTTGGCGGTCGAAAACTAAACATCGCTGATAGCCATTCTCATGCCATTTTTCGTCTTTTACCAATTTAAAAGAGTTCCCAGGTGTCTCGATAACGTATCTGTGACATGCTTTTGTTCAAATACCCCAATGAACAAGAGTTATAGTCACACTTTACACCCCCTTGTTGAAGTTGGCCTTTTTGGAGAGGGGGCGGTTCTGCCAGTCCTCAACCCACCCCAAATGCTGGGCCAGTGGCGAGTCTGGCTTTCATGGAGTTCTCAAGCTGTCACTCGAAAGTGACTCTGGAGCTTCACCCAGCCATGGCGATCAATTCATCTGTGTGGTAATTGTTTGCGTTTGTATTTTTCAAGATTTGGACATACGGTAAATATTTTCGTTTTTACTGCCAATGAATATTAGCTCCAAATATTGGCGATCGGTCTCCTTGACTATTAATGATTGGTACCGGTATGGGCCCTGAACAAGCATATCTCAAATTCACTGACTCGAGTTCTAATTCATACCAGTGGAAAATTTTGAGTCTTCAATTGACATGCAATGTTTTTGGAATGCGGGTAGAGTACCCTGAAAAAACTTGGCACAGGAAGGCTGAGGCCCGGATTCAAACGCCGGCCGTCAGAACCATTAGGCTGACGTGCAAACTGCTCTTGCACCAGTTACTCAGTGAAAGTTGAAAATGCACTCAAACCAAACGCTTGCTTGGGAACTGAGGTCGGACCGCATGAGCTAAGTGGAATTTAACTATTTCCTAGCGGTCTTGAACCCAGGATTGATTTCCAGACTCTTCCCACCGGTGGGAACTCTGACTTAGAACGAACGGCGTTTGATTGCACTTTTTGGATTTTCCGAGGAAGAGGTCTGAAAAGTTCCGTTTTTCCTCAAACGCACCATTCACCTCCCGTCACCTCGCGTCCCGCCCGGCTGTCACGACGGCTTCATCCTCGGGTCACGACGCTTCATTCATGCCTCGCCTGCTTCCATTCCCATCTCAACTTCTCCGGCGAGTGTCGGCATGCTGGTAAGCTCAAGTCGCGCACTTCAACCCGATGGCGAGGCAAGGGACGATGGGATGGGGGTTGCGTTTAAATGCCCTTTGACACACCCCCACCCCTCACCCCCAAATGGCAGCTGTTGAATTTCACCTGGAGGAGAGGCATAATCCCGGGCTAATCTACCTGCTTGACATTTTTTTACACGCTTGGCGGAGTCCTGCCCAAAATGGGCCTTGGTGTTTGTGAGTGGCGACTATCTAGCACGCTCATTGAGAAAACGCATTCCGAGACTTAATAAGGCGTGAGTGGCGGATGGTGCATCTCATAATGGAAGCTGAGATGCAGGTGTCTTACACTCTTTACGCTCTGATGCTGCTTGCAGCTGCTCACCACTTCCTGTTATTCGAACAGTGAATCTTCTCTGCAGTTCGGCCACTATTTCCTGAAATTTGTGTGTGTGTGTGTGTGTGTGTGTGTGTGTGTGTGTGTGTGTGTGTGTGTGTGTGTGTGTGTGGTATGTGGTGAGCGGTGTGTACACGCGTGTGTGCGTGCAAGCCGAGGTGTGCCGCATGCACTCTGGAGGCAATCACAGATCTCCTCTGCTGCAAGTGAGGCGTTATTGTGCGCCCGTTGCAAAAAAAAAGGCCTCCGTTGTCAGTTCGTAGCAGAAGTGGCAGAAGTAGTCACGGTCTGTCGTAAGAAGTATGATATAGTGAAACCGTGATTGAACAAACTAGTTGGGGGAAGAGCCAATTGACCATTACATGGAAGTATTTTTTTTCATGGCCTTCAAAACACCCACTACAGTACAAAATTGTCTTGTTCTTTTTTTTGATAGGCTCCAGCACACCCCGCGACCCTTGTGAGGATAAACGCATTAGAAAATGGATGCATGGATGGATGAATGGATTATTCATTTCCATGCTAGGCCATCGAAATACACTGCATATCTTTCACTGAAACCGCTCCATAATGCAAAACAGGTCGGGGGGGTGCAGTTGTACCCAACTGAAAATGTCATCAATTCATCGACTTGGACTTTCGTCACATTTAATCGACTACAAAAAATATATATATTTCATCGTTCCACTCTGAGTAGACGGGAAGCAGATCACAAGCATGTGACGTCACGCACACACACACACACACACACACACACCACAAGTCATCCCACTGGAAATAAATCTCCCTCAACGTCTGTTTGCGGGACGGCGTCGGCCGACGTTGCCGCTCCAAACCCTGTCGTTTACCTGCCACATGACGCTCCAGCAGGAATGAGAGATATTTTGCAAAGCCCCCCCCTCTAAAACCCTGATGCTCAAATAGCCTCATCATCAGAGAAAGGCTGTAATGGAGATGGATGGCGGGGTGGGGCCGGGTGGGAGAATCCCACTAATTATGGGGGGAATTGTTCTCATCCAGGAATGATTTTTTTTTTAGATTCGGATTTGTGATTATATGTTTAGTCAAAGGTGGTGACCGCATGGGGAAGGGGACTGTTAACGTTTGAAGGAAACGATACTCGACGGGTAAAAAAAAGCACGGGGTCTAAAAAAAAATAATAATAATAACTTGCCCACAACCCAACATTGTAATTAATATTGCGTTCTCATCGTAGCATGTCGGCCGTTTTTCTACGATGTGTGGTGACAGGGGTCAACTCTAAAAAAAAAAAAAATCACTCCCTAACTGCTTTGGGATTAGAATCAAATATAACTTTTCTGTTGGAAAATACTTGAATTGAGAGTCAAAGTATTCTATGGCGAGTTTGCTGTCAAACTAAACATAAAACAAAGAGAACTATATCTTATGTGCTTGTTTACTGAGCCTAGCCCCTCAGTCTGCTCACTTAATTCTAAGGCTATGTCGCATTGCTGTAACCCTTTAAAGTGACGGATAGAACACAAACAGTGCAGCAGCACATGTAGAAAGACAGTGTAACAATAAGCGGTATATTCTTTATCCTCTGTCAAGATTTATTAATATAATTACCATGAGAAGTATGTCCATCCGTATGCCTTTTGTACTGGCACCACATAAGGGTTTTGAGTTACAAAGGCAGTCACAGAACAAACTAAACTCGTATCTCAAGGCACCACTGGAGGTGGATAAACTGCATTTTTTTTCCATTGATAAAATGTTATAAAAATAGTCAAGCGTATGTCCTCACCGTTGGTTTATTGACAACATTAATGATAGAACGATTCATTATGTTATAAAAATTGTATTTTGATTTTTGGAGAATCTTGCTTTGCTATATAATTGTCCAAAATGTCTTGAATTAAGATTTAGGGGAAAACAATTGATCCCAGTCTGATGAACCCGCCGATTAAGAGGATCACTTGTGATTTTTATTTTTTTCCCCTCATGCCAACGGAGACATTATGATTTAATCAGCACGCAGACATCATTCCTCGGTGAAGGTTTTTGTGTCCCCGGCGTTTTGAGTTTGCATGTCGTGCTTTTCTTGGAATGTGCGCTTTGATTGTTCTCTTTCCTGTGAGGCCGTCTCGTTCCTTTTGTCTGCCGCTAATCAGGGAGCTCCGACACAGCGTCACCATTATGATATTTTTGGCTGTGAAGACAAACAATTTAAAAAAAAAAAAAAAAAAAAATAGAGGGAGCTAGCTGTGTGAGACGTCTGACCACTTCTGTAATAACACCGAAAAAAAAAAAAAGCCTCCTGTGCGTGGTCTTTTTCTGCTTTTAACCGCAGTGTGATTGACGACTGAATGCACGGTGGCCTGACTGGACTGCACGGGTGGCTTCTGGCGCCTCTGCGCAACGTGTGAGAAGGAAGTTGTGGGAATCCAAAAGGTGGCAAAAAAAATCCTCCTACTTTGAAACGAACTACAAAGACAGACAGTTGTGTTGAAAAGGTCGCTGGTAAAGTACTGATTCGACTCCTTCAATTTATGACCATTCTTATTCTGCTTTAGTCGTTCACTCTTTCGAGATTCCCTCATGTCTCCTCAGGGACCAACAGGTGGATGTTTCTGCAGGCGTCTCTGCAGCTGACGGGAATGAGCACCGTTTCATATTCACGTACTCATACATTGACTTGGACTCTCTTACTATTTCAAGACTCCCCCGTGAGCTTTCAAGGACCAACAGGTGGATGTTTCCGCAAATGTGGAGGGCACATAGACAGTTTCAAGATCCCTCGGGAGTCTCTTTGTGGCCTGTACCGTTTTTTTTTTTTTTTTTTTAACAGTTTCAAGATTCCCACCATGTTTTGACCTGGAGGTATGAACAAAGTTTGGAGCGCCTGCAGAACAGAATTTTTTTCGGTATTTTTATTTTGTGTCTTGACTTTAAGAGGCGTCATCAAATACCACACGGGGCAAAGAATGACATTTAGGCCTACTTACATCGCTGTTAAATCTCCGTGCGAAGACCAATTAGAGCCAAACCATTTTGGAAGAGATGAGTACAGTCACACTGTCCAAAAGTTTTGCTTTCACGACAATAATAAAAGCAGATGTGCTTACTTCTCGAAAGTGTGAGAACGTGTTGTCCAAAGGCCTCTTTTATACCACCTCCTAAAATAAGCCTCCTTTCTATTGGCTAAGAACCTGTCGAATCACGTCGGGCCAATTAGAGAGTAACACTTCCTGTGGCGCCAAAGATGTTTCCTGTTGATAGTATGCGTGCGGCAGAGGACATGAAGGAGGGAGGCGGAGGCGAGGGGGAGCACAGGGGTGCTGTTTCCGCAACCTTTGGGACCTTCGTGTTGGAAAAACTGATGGTCGGTGTCCGGCTGAAGTGTGTGTGTGTGTGTGTGTGTGTGTGTGTGTGTGTGTGTGTGTGTGTGTGTGTGTGTGTGTGTGTCTGACCCACACAGTTTTTAGCGAAAGGAGCTGCCTGAGTCACATACACGGATGTGACTCCATCATGATGGCAAATCCTGACGTTTCACGTTCTGCCGTGAGCTTGTTCTCATGAGAAATGTCATGGAAATTTTGTCCCCCTCCCCCCCAAAGAAAAAAGTCACACATCATTTTTACATCAAACAAGGAAGTTGCCTGTTCTGATTGTGATGCCAGATAATGTGAAAAATTACAGTTAGGACAGTCCTCAGTTTATTTTCCTGATTTAATAACAATACATGTCATTGTCGATGACCAAAAAACCCCCCCCCAAAATATCAGACATGGTGTCGATTATACTGTAATGTATAAATCCAAATTCGTTAAATTTTGGAGGGTTGGGAGGGGGGTGTTGGCGGCGGTCTGCATTCAAGTGAATACCAATCTAGTTAGTGTAACAATCATAACATCCAAACCGCTGACATTGGGGTTGGCAACATTTTTATCATAGCATGTCGGCCATTTTCGTGGAGAGTATATTGGCGCAACTCAACCCGTAATAAATTTACCCAGACTTTTTCAAAGTTGTGACCTTTTTTTTTTTTTTTTTTTTTTTTGTGACGAAATATGGTATTTCCCTCGTAGCATGCCAGCCAAAAGTATCCATTTTCATGGTCTCATGTCAGCCATCTTTGTGGAGTGTTTTATGGCAAAACTCGGCAGATTTTCAAATGTTGTCGCCTTTATTTGATGAGGATCGCTGAGAACTAAAATGTCCAAAACTTCAACCTCTCACTGCTTTAAAATCGTAGGGGAAGATATCACGTCAATGCGACGTGTCAGCCATATTGGTCGAGTGTGTTGCAGTGGGCCCATTTTTTTTTCTTTTTTCTTTTTTTTTTTTTTTTTTTGGGTAGCATTTCCAACTAAATTAAATTCTATTGAGAAGCCATCAATGTGAACTGTTTTGTGACAAAGTGACAGCTTGGCTTGAATCATCTACCCTGTCTGAATTTACACTTCTGAGGTTTAATTCAACGCATGGCTTGACAAATCTTCACCTGTGTGTGTGTGTGTGTGTGCGTGTGTGTGTGTGTGTGTGTGTGTGTGTGTGTGTGTTTGGATATGTGCGTCTCCAGCAAGGTTTTCTGGAAGCGAGGGGCCCGATGCTTGCGGCCGCAGGTTTGCTGGAATGTCTACCGTCTGGACGGGAAAACGCAATCAGCTGAGATCAGCGAATTAGAGGCCGCTCACTCTTTCTGCTGGAAACACACACACGCGCGCGCGCACACACACACACGCACACACGCACACACACACACACACACACACACACACACACACACACACGCTCACACCTCAATGCTTTCAGCTGAGGAAAAATGACACCTTTTCTCGCAGCTATTTCCTCTGTTTTTACATACTCGGGTCTGGGTCGAAAGAGGCGTGCTTGTGTTTGTATGTGACAAAAAACACATAGAGGTCTTTATGGAGCGGGAAGAAGGTGAATGGCGCAATTCATCACACGAGTTTCAGGTCTCGGTGGAGAGATGGTCGCTATCTGCGCTCCACAAGCGGTGCCGTGGACGGTGAACTTTCACCCCGGTGTGACATGATGACCAGTATCCCGAGAGGTGTTTTCTTTTCTTTTTTTTCTCCCAATGGCTGGAAAAACATGTGAGTGATATGTCATCGAAACAGCACTCCAAAACAATATAGGTCTAAATTGGGCGCAAAATGGCCGAAAGTGTCATCGAGGTATGGAACATCGTCACGTCTTTCAGTGCACATCATGAATGACTGCAACTGGTGCAATAGAGTTATTTTTGTAGTTTTAGTCGTTTTAGAGCAGGTTTGTTCATTTTCATCTTTTTAACATTTTTTAATCCATTTTATTCTTACACCCCATGAGCCTTTGTGTGAAATTGGTGCGCAACTCCCGGTCTGAACCGAAACCTGTTTGCGCAAGTCCACTTTGTATCTTTGACTCACAGAACCAATAAATCAGTGATGCCGATGGTAATAACTGACAAGTAGAACTGCCACTGACTTTATGGTCAGCGGCTGACAGAACCGAGTCATTTGCGGTACTGCCTTTAACCCTTCCAGGGACAGCAGTGAGTGACCACAGTGGACGGCTTATCATGTTATCATGTTACAGGGTGCACAAACGGGTTAATGACTGAAAGATCATATGACCCCAGAGCGAGGTGTCTGTTCATGACCCTATGGAGTCTCTACATTTACATCCTGTGCTCGTTGACGGGACCTCGAGAGTATACACGTGACATATTTGACAGTCGCCGATGTATCCCGTGACCGCTTGTCCTCATCTCGTATTGCAGAGAATGGGATATGTTTTCCCGATTTTCTTTTTTTTTTTTTTTTGGGTGGTCCTCTCCAGGGTCACATAAACACCAGCGCCAGACCTGAATGGGATCAAAGTGCTCATTAAAGAACCCCGCAACCCTGAGGAACGGCAGAGCAAATAACGCGCAGTGGCAGGCGAAAAACACTCAATTTGGAACAAGGCGGCATATTCATTCGCCAGGAACAGGGTCTCTTAGGCAATCGCCATTGAGTAGCGGCAGCATTTTGAAAGCGACACTTACAAGCTGTGCGAGGCTGAAAACACGGCGGGAGTTTGTTCTCCTGAGGAAGCCCGTACGCTTCTTGGATGCTGCGCCCGACGCGTGAGTGAACTTTGCGTGACCTTCACAGGAGAAATAAGTCACACACGCCTCGTACTACACATGCAGGCCCGATCATAAAACTCCTGCTTATCACCAAATGAATCATTTTCTCTTAAATATTGACGTACTCCAAAAACAGCTGCATGACAAAGAAAAGCACGCCCAGATGTTTTTCACGGCTTTTATTAAAAAAAAAAAAAGGCCAAACAAATGGAATAGTGAGGCCTATGCGTCAACAACAGCAACTCTAAAAACAGGGCCTCCTGTTAAAATAACACACCTCTTTGGAAAAAATGTGCCATGACATCGTCCCAGCGAGCCACTGAGGTGTCATAGTTTCTGCTCGTTTAGCAGCTTCCGCCAGCTGTTGTGGAACAGTGCCGCGACACACAGAGAGAGGCTGAATGCGAACGATTCATCAGGTCGCCGCCAATTTCAAATCAACCTCTACTGTTATTATTGATGACTAGATTTGGATTTACAAAAGTATGGCCTTTGAGAAAATGGCCACTCAACTCCGGAACTACTGTTGGGCTCCCGACTGCTGTCAAACACCAGCAATTGTTCGCCACTCCGTGCGATGGGGCTTCACTGACAAAACCTTTTGATCAAAGCCATCGATGGTGCCTGCAATGACTGACATGTGGATTAACCCTAAACCGATGCTTGCAAGACAAAAGCGACTGATCACCTGGTGATGCCTGTAATGATGGTGAAGTGGGCCTGACAATGACTGACTACATAGCCAACAACTGGGATCCCAGTTTCAGGCGGAAGGATGGATGGATGGATTTACTTTTGTGAAACTGCTACCTAAGTATGTTACTGTAACACCGGTAGGCGTGTCTAGCCCAAGGAAAGAATGATGACGAGGTGGGGACAGAACCAATCAGTGGTGCCACCTGTACTGACCGACTGGTGGACCTGACAGTGACTACAAAGTAGATGACTGAGATAATAATAATAATAATACATTTTATGCCAGGTAATGTTGTTTATCAGCAGTACCCAACCCCTGCGTCACAGACCGGTACCGGTCCGTGGGTCATTTGGTGCCGTGCCTCCCAGAAAGAATAAAGAATTTACATTATTTCCGTTTTATTTATTTATTTCAGAAGCGGAAAGATATTTTATTTTGAAAAAGTACCGGATTCTCTGTTATATCCGTCTACAGTATGTTACTCTTGACGCAGGTCAAGACGAGCTTCTCGGTCACGTGATAGATTACCGCTAAAATTAAACTCAGCCGCTAGCAAAATGAGTAAAAAAAAACAAACGTCTTGGTTGGTAAAGTTTCTTTGGAAAGGGGTAAAGGCCCAGCCAGGAGACAGAAGAGGAGCCTACGACTTCCAAGAAAAAGAAGGCTACATTTAATAGACAGTATCAGGAGTCCTACCTAAAATATGGATTATCTCAACGGGAGATCCCCACTCACCAAGCCCACTCTGCGTCATATGCGGCGATGGTGAGTCGTATTTTTAATACACGTTGTTTTGAAGGCACGTTTAAACGTTACTACAGCGACCAGCGAGCGTCGCGGCCAGATATGACATTCCTCGTGTTATGATTCGTGTTTATTGTTATGTTTCGAAAAAAAAAAAACAGGTTTCATGCAGTTCATATCATATTATTTTGTTGTATTTATCCGTCACACCTTAAAACATTGTCTGATATTAAACCGGTCCGTGGTCCAAAAATGGTTGGGGACTGCTCTTGTATATAATGATGATGAGTTTGCTTGTTTTTTTTTAACCTGTTGGGTTAGGACTTAATAGGGGAACACTTCCTGATGGAGTGACTGAAATGTAACCCTCTCATGCGCCCTGTAACCTGTTAACATGATAAGCTGTCCACTGTAGTAACCGATGTCTCCGAAAGAATTCAAGTAATCAATGTCTGGATAGAGAGTCAATGGAACCGAAAGCACCTGTTATGATTGACAAGTGGACCATCCAATGCCTGGACGGAGAGTGAATGATACTGTATGAAAGAAGGCGGCACCAAACATGAAACGCATGACAGCGTGCAACTGAACAATACAATTCAACTGAGGGAAAAAAAAGAACGTCAACAGATCTTGGAATGTTTTTTTTTTTTTTTTTTAATGGCCGCTATAAAAATAGGACATATTTGGTGCCTTGAATTTCCACTGGGTTAAAACAACAAGCGGTCAGTGTACAAGTCAGCATTGGGTCAAATAGCGGGGTTGACGCCAAGGGGACAAAAGCTGGTTTTTCCCTTGTTGTGACCACAAATCAAAGAGAAACAAGCAGCAAACAATCTGCACTCATCTGTCAACTCGCATCTTTCTATTTGGGTCTTTGTGATTATGGCTCTCCCCGGCGCGGCCCTGTAATTACGGGCCGACTGCCCCCCCTCTTCCCCCCGGCCGCATCTTCACAAGTGCGGTTATCGACATGTGTGCCACGGAGAGCGAGGCGCTGCTGACGAACACTTGATAAACTTCACCACCGTTCCGCTTCCTGCTGAGGCAAATATTGGCACGTTACGCAGCTTTTATTGCAAGCTTTGCATCATGGGAGATGCATCAGTCGACAACGCATTCATCCATTTGCTATTGGCCCCGTTGTTAAAATGGGCTCAGCTTCTACGAGCTGTACCTTTAAAAATAATCACCTACCCAGTTATAATCGTTTGGGATATTTCATTATAGAAACGTTTTAACTTTAATTTTTTCGAATTAAGGTAGTTTTTAGAGCAGGTTTTGCATTTTTTTATTTAAAAAAAAAAGCTTCTTTTGGGTTTAGTTTTTCTTTGTTTTAGTATCAATTTTAGTTTGTGAATATATGGCATGTTTGTGGAGCACTGCTGATTTTTGCGTTGGCAAATTTGAAATATGAGTGCTGTATGGTGGCAGCATTCGATAAAATTTGTGACTATTCTTGACAAAATTAGAAGCACGGTGTACGTCGAGTCAAATGAGAACGTGTCACAAAAACTATAATTCACTGGTGTACGCTTGTGTAAGTCCCACAACGGTGCAGCCATCCCTCTCAAAGATCCGCCGGCCCGCGCTTGTCTGTGAAGTGATCAACATCGCGTTGAACCCAACTGCGTGTAGAGATGCGCCACGTACTGCGCAGGATTTACGGCGGCCATGAGAATAGAGCCCTTACTGCACACATTGGTTGCTCTACCTGTCAGTCGTGACAGCCTTGAAGTTAGCAGAAAGAAGGGCAACAAAGGTGCGAGCGACCCAGGCAGCTTGTTGGCCGCCGCACTCTCGGGTCCACATGTGCTCTCCATTAGGACTCCTCTTTATCACCCTCATCAATCCATAAACCGAGCACTACAGCTTTTTGGCAATGCGCACCCGATATTTTATTTCGAGCTTGGCTTCGATGCTGAGCAGCTGTGTTGTGCGTGTTTTTATTTTTTTTTCCTTCCCCCGGAGTGCCCCAACTGTAACCCGCCGAAAAGCCGCAAAGCTCCACGATATCCTTGTTCTTGGGTTTCACATTTTCTCAAGGAGGAAACATCTGTGGCTTACAACGTGCGGCCGTGGATGAGAATGCTGACATTTTAAAAAGAAAAAGTGGTTTTCAGACTTGTATTTCACCCGTCAGGTGTTCAGCAGGAATTGCCACATTCCAAGCAAACAGATTAGAGTGCCACAAGAAGTCAACCGACCAGCACTGCTGATTTTTTTTTTTTTTTTCTTTTTGGCCTAAACGCGACCTCACCAGCACCCGCGGGTCCACGCTAGACTCAACTCAACTCAACTGTATTTATAGAGCACTTCAAAACAACCACTGCTGTATACAAAGTGTACCTGAAGTCAAAATAATTCATACGACAACAAACAATAAAACTCTCATGAGTACAAGTCAAGAGGCAAGCAGCAGCATTTTGGACCAACTGGAGATGCTTAATGGAGGATTGGCTGACTCCAACGTAAATTGCATGACAGTAATCCAGCCGGGATGTGACGAAGGCAAAAATGACTATTTCAAAGTGCTCTTGAGAAAGGAGAGGCTTTACTTGAGCCAGCTGCCTAAGATGAAAGAAACTGGATTGAACAACGGCACCAATTTGCCGGTCCAATTGAAAATCCCCGTTCAGTTTAAGACCCAAGTTCGAGACTGTTGGTTTAGGATAAGGAAGCCAGGCGGCCCAAATCCGCAGGATGGGATGGACAAGGTTTCGCAGGAAAGTCCAGACATCCCTCTCCCAAACCACTTGGTCCAGCTCATCCAGAGCGGATCCAAAGGCGCTCCCAAGCCAGGATAGATCATCTCTCCTACGTGTCCTCGGTTGTCCTCCCGGTTGGCACATCCCAGCCAGGATGTGCCCGGAATAGAAAACCTGGGAGGCATTCAGGAGAACCTTCCGAACTAGATGCCTGAGCCACTTCATCTGGCTCCTTTCCATGTGGAAGAGGAGCGGCTCGACTCGGCCCCCCTCCTGGATGACCGAGCTTCTCTCCCAATATCTACGCAAGAAACTCATTCTGGCTGCTTCTGTACCAGATCTTGCTCTTATGGTCATGACCCGCAACTTGTGTCAATAGGTTGGGATGGGAACGTAAATTGTGAGCTTTGCCTTTCTGCTCAGCTGCTTCGTCACCGCAGCGGACCAAGTCTGCATAACTGAAGACGCTGCACCGATCTGCCTGTCAATCCCCCTTACCGTTTGTCCCTCACTTGTGAACAAAGTCCCAAGATACTTGAGTTTCCCCACTTGAGGCAAGATCCCATCCCGACCTGGAGGGGGCACACCACGATTTTCCGACCGAGTACCATGGTCTCAGATTTGGATGTGCCGATACTCATTCCAACCGCTTCGCCCTCTGCTTTGAACCGCCCCATAGAGGGTTGTAGAATGCTGCTTGCAGAAGCGAACAGAACCACATCATCTGCAAAGAGCACAGCCACCGAGGTCACCAAACCGAACACTCTAAACATCTCAGCCATGCTTCGAAATTGCCTCGGTGATGTCGGAGAACCTCAACGGCCGCTGTGTGAAAGCTCCCGTTCAAAAGAGGAAGTGAAGGTGTGTGAAGAAGCCTTTCTTGAACCGTTTGTGGTTGCCTTGACAAATCCGAGAAAGCAAAAACTACACTCACACCCAACGCATTGTGCACATGGATGCTCGCCTCGCAATACAATCAGGCAAGTTCGAGCTGAGCGTCAGTGGCGGATGTGGAGACCGCGATATTACCTGAAGACAACCGGCGTGTTGACGCAGTGACTCACTGCTGCTTTTCTTTGCTGTTTGCACAAGAATTGAAGAGCATGCGAGTGGCCGGACCAGCAGGATCCTGCTGCGCTCAACCCACCTTCCCACAAACTTATGACACAACGCATGCACACACAATATTATTTTGTGTGACCGGCGCCTCATTGATTAAAAACCGACTTCTTTTGCAAATTTACTACTATGAAAGAATGCCATAATAAAATGCCCCCCTCCCATCCCCCAAATAAAGGTTCGAAACGGCGACGGCTCGCTGGGCTCCGTGCCAAACAACATCCTGGACGCCGCGGCGCCGGCCGTCGACATGACCGGTCGCGGGGAGGCCGTCTACAGTCACATCATCCAGGTGCGCCCCTCCGCCACGCATGTCACATGGCGATATATATATATATATATATATACATAGTCAATTTATTGTTTTATTGTTGTATATGTGATACTTGCCCCATGTAGAGCACTTTGTATACAGAGGTGGTTGTTTTAAAGTGATCTCTAAATACAGTTGAATTGAGTTGAATGAGAATACAAACACTTCGTGTATCGAATGTTAAAGAGCTAATTTTCATATTTCTAGCATATTTCTAAAATACGGGTATCGACATAAAAAAAAAACCCAAACATGATACACACTTTTAGATGTTATATTTGATAAAGAGCAGGGTTCCAATTGCCTTTACACTCCGATCAATGTTTGAGTAGGACTAGTTTGTTATTGCCGTGATCCCATTGGCCTGTTGGCTACTCATGACGCGACGAAATCTGCCTGGCAACAAGCAGCAAAGGTGTCCCCATAAACAAAGAAATGACATTTCATTGTAGCTTAGCCAAGCTTTCATGCACTGTCTGCACTCGAACGTCCTGTACTAGCAGACACACTTGGAATGCGCTGCCGTTTGGACCTGCCCGGTGAGCGCCGGTCCACGTGTGCCACATGCCCATGTGCCAGTGACGTGACTCATGCGGCAGACAATGTTTGCCCAAGAAGCCGTGAGTCATTTACTGCATGCTCGCCAGCTCTGTTTCTTTGCCTCGACAACGAGGCCTGAAAGAGATTTTCAAGCGTTTTGGGCGAAGGAATGCTTCGCGTGCTCATCCGCACGCCACCGCCGGGATGATTTTGGGCTTTATAAGCCTCCTCGCAAGACACAACAACTGATTCAAGACTTTCTCGGCAGAACATGTTCGATTTTGTACAATGAGGGGCCTGAGAGATCCCGTTTCGCCCTTCTGTTGTCAGAAGATGATGTTCTTTCAGGACTCTGGTCCCATATGCAAATTAAACTGCAGTAAGTCGAAAAGAGGCATGTCAATCATGTTGTGAAAATCATATACCTCAAGTGTAAGCCAAACTGATACCTTTTTCCATTCTGGTGACTCTCTTGCCGCGGGTTTCTTGATTCTTCAATTTCGTCAGATCCTTTACAAAAAATGATCAGGAGCAAAAGTAGATACTGCCCAACCAATGATCGGGATTCTTATCAGGCTTCTCAGGAACTGCTGATGAGCTGATCATTTGTAGCAAGTGTGTTCAAGGAGTGAGACATCTAAAACACGCTAGATAGGGCCTCTCGAGTATCAGCTAATCCTTTATCGTCAACAGTTTCGCAGACATGTTCTCACAAGAATTTAGTCGGGAAAGGTTGTGTTTCAAGTAAGACTTTTAAGACCGAGGTTAGGGTTCCAAACCTGGGGTAAGGATGACCAATTCCAGTTTCATCCTTTCATGCACCTTGGAACCTGATAACATGGTCCGCTGTAGTAACCGCAGTCCCTGAAAGGGTTAAGAATGGCTTAAGGTTTAGGGTCAAGCCTAAATTAGGCTTGACAGGGTTTCAAGCCACTGTTAGACCTTCAACAACAGCTACTGGGCGTTCAGTATCTTGCTCAAGGACACTTCGACATGTGTTGGGAATCGACCACTTCACCACCGAGCCATGCCGCCTCCGGGGTTTCAAACTCGAGTCGGGGTTTCTGCTTTGTCATTTAAGTTTCAAGTGTTCAGGGTTTTACACTCAGGCTTACGGACCAGCAAAGTATTTCAAGCCTCTCTGAGTATTTCAAATAAGAGGTGGACGACAAACTAAGGTTAGGCTTCCAAATTAGGGCTTCAAGCTTGAGTTAAGGTTTCCAGTTAGATTTCATTTTGATTTCAAACACAATTTTCCTGAGGGCACATTACACATGACATACACATACGCACATGCGTGCACGCGCACACACACACACACACACACACACACACACACACACACTTCCCAGTCATGTCCTGGTCAAAGGACAAAGGTGTCAACACGGTGAAGCTGATACAGAAAAGCTCTTATCTTTGCCCTCATGGACACTCTTCACCATACTTGGCAATACTTATACAGCAGCAAAAAAAAAAAAAAGGTCCATAAAACAGCATAAGTGACTGATAGCTGCACTGGGTCTCTAATTAGCGTGTTTTACACGCACAATCCTAGAATATTCACGGGGAATGCGAGAAGGTCACGCCAGGACACGGGCGAGCTCCCCCGAGTGTGTTCATTTCTCGTTGGAGTTTTCATGGGTGCTTTTGTAAACATGAACGGTTTCATTGCGGCTAAACGTGGCTAGCGGCGGGGAGGAGCGACGGCACGTTTCGGGCAGATGATGACGGCTTGATTGGCGAAACTTTGCTCTGCCGCTCGCTATCAAAATCACATCAATAAAAGTGTTGCTTTATCTTTCGTTTGATTTTGGGCAGGGATCGTCGGGTTCACGATTCAGGATCACCGCTCACGCTCTACTGAAGCATTTATTTCAGAGTGATGTGTGAGAAGTTGGCAGTCGCACGTGAGTGTTTCAGGGAGCGTGTGAGGATTTTAATCAGGGTTGGAATCCAAATGACTGTTTGAAGTGAAATTATTGTTTTTTTGTTTCAAAATAGGGTTTCAAGACAGCATTAAGGTTTCAAGTTCGGCATTCTAACTCGGATCAGGATTTCAAATTAGAGTTAGGAAATTGCAAGTTTCGAAATAGGATTTCAATCAGGGTTACGGTTTCAAGAATATATAAACAGGACTTTGGGGGGTTCAAATTAGCGCTTGAAGCTGAGGTCAGGGTTTTAAGTTTAAACCAGGGTTAACATTTCGCATTAGGACAAAAATTCGTCCCGTTGAGTTTTTAGAGTGATTTCATGTCAACGCTTTGTTTTTTTTAATTGCAGGATTTGTGTCATGTTGTTATTGTTTAGACGTTAGCCGTACTAAAGTTGCTCGTCCGCGCAGAATGTCGAAAGCATCCGCTTTGCACGGCTGCCTGTCCACTTGCTAAAGGTGTTGCGGCCCGCTTGCCTTCCTTTTCCATGGGAAAGGTTTGGACCGTGTTTGACCCCGTCGGATTTATTGGACGCGCCGCCACGCGTTCAAAGGCCCCTGACGACATCCATCGGTATTTCCGAGGGGAATCGGAGCTCTCCTCGCCTTGCGTGATTTAGGGTCAAGTTGGAACGCGGAGCGCCTCTTTCTTTTCTGGGCGGGATCCACGTTCCCACGAGTTAGCACAGAGCCGATGATCGTTTACATCGCTCCGGCTAACTTTTGTCCTCAAGGGCCGCTTTGGAGATTTCAAACCGACTGACGGGCGAAAATCGGTTACTCAAGAAACAACAATAATTAATTGATGCAATTATTTAATCAAATTCATAAAAAAAAATGTCCAGAACGTGTGCAAATATGGCTAATTATTTTACAAGTATATATTTTTTTTATTTACAAGAAATAAATGAGCTCATGTATATTTTATTTATTAATATTTAGGGCCAACCAATTTGGGTTTTTGTGGGTGATGCGTCATTCCACAGCGGCCGGGCCACGCGTCTGTCATCGTCAGTCTGTCACGCCACCATTTTTATATTTAACTGCGCTTCTATCATCGCTAAGTTAAAGTTCGTCGCCTCCATTTTAGGACCGTCAGATCTTCTTCTTCTTCTTCAGTCCGTTGGTGACGGCCAGTCGGCGTCAAGAGCGTACTTTAAATGCCACACAAATGTTTAGCACAGATAAAATACGACAACATAAAAGTAAAAAAAAAAAAAGCAGGCACACGTGCACACAAAAACTCTCACAGAGTGAAAACAAACAAAACTATGTGGGTCAATATCATTGCAGTCTTTCCCGGCCGGACGTATTATTGTAAAGAAAAAAGTTGACTTGACTTCCCCTTTTAATACAAAATGAAAACTTACATTTGAATGGACAAATATTTAGGGAGAATAAAAATTTTCCAAACTTTTGATTTTGTAAATGCTCATCGGGCGGGAGAGTCGAAGAGAGCGGGCCGCAAATGGGGACTGGGAAAGTAAATACGCACACACATACACAGGGAATGTTGTAATAATTTTATAATCCGGCTGCACACAAAGCGCTCTCACTCTGTCATGTGACTGTACAAACATGTCCACGCTTGATTTATGGTTATTAGCTGCACATAAATCAAGCGTGCAAAGTGTCCAACGTGGCGTTTTTGACGCGGCTCACAGTGGAGTCCATTTCCACTCGGGGTTCTCCCGGCTTGACGTTGACGTATCAGCTCCATCTTATCAACAGAAACGGAGATAAGCGCCTAAGTGGAAGAAGAAAGAAAACGAAAATACATCGAGGCTATGTTGCTGCAAAGTTTCAAAAGGACCCTGCAAACACTGGCGGTGACATCCTCGTACACCTCAGCGAGGTTCTTATCAGCGTCCAGTGTTAACAAAGCAAAGAAAACCCACTCGGTCTTTCTTTAGCTGGCCTGGTTGCACTTAAATTCCTGTGTGGCGTTTGCATGTTCTCCCAGTCCCTGCGTGGGTTTTCTCCGGGTACTCCAGTTTCCTCCCACATTCCAAAAACATGGGTGACAGGTTAATGGAACCCTCTAAATTGTCCAAAGGTGTGAGCGTGAGCGCGGATGGTTGTCGACGTGTGCCCTGCGATTGGCTGGCAACCGGTTCAGAGTGCCCCCTGCCTACTGCCCGAAGACAGCTGGGATAGGCTCCAGCACGCCCCGCCACCCTTGTGAGGATAAGCGGATTAAAAAATGGATGGATAGATGCATTGAAATGTACTTGGCATTTCTAAGCTATGATGAAAATTCAAAATACTGTTTTTACGGCCAAGAAAAAAAGTACTTCGACGTAACGGACACTCAGCTCGAACGAAGACACCCCCTGTCCCAATCAGTTTGTTAAATCGAAATTCGTACAATGGCAATGAACTCAACTCCTTTTACGCAACATGTCTGTGGTCAGACGCTGCAAAAAGGTTTCAATAAACAATATGGCAGACAGGACGGATGCCATGTGCGCTATTGAGTCAGAACAAGCACAAGTCAAAGTGTGAATCACGTTGACATTTGTTTTCCTACTCTCACTGGGGTTGACTCAAACCAGTCTGCGTAGCTTTATGCTAACAAACAATGCAAAATGCCACCGACATGCTAATGGTTGTCGCCAACAGTCAGAAGCAACAAATATTCGATAACAAAGAGTGAAGCAACTCAACTACTCAAATAATTCAATGATACTCGACATATGTTCTTCAATCTCCATTAAAAAAAATGAAAAAAAAATACACAAAGATAGTAGTAGAAGAAGAAGCACTATGCTTCTGCATGACTGCATTATTCTGGAGTAGCAAAAAGAATTGGAGGGCAGCATTAAATCATGATGCACTCACTGTGTGTGTGTGTGTGTGTGTGTGTGTGTGTGTGTGTGTGTGTGTGTGTGTGTGTGTGTGTGTGCGTGCGTGCGTGTGTGTGTGTGTGTGTGTGTGTCAGAGTGGTTGACGTGAGTATCAAATTTAGTGGTCTCACTAACTATCATCCTCCTTTCATTCTTACTTCCCATCAGGGGGTGGGGGTGGGGGGGAATTTGGCTCCCTTCTAATGGGACCTCAGACCTCAGCTTTGGTGCCCACACAACCAGCAGTGCAAGTCTCACAGAGATAACTATAATAATGCAAGAGCTTCCCCTCACAATGCAGATCCCCCCCGTGGACAATGACGGGGGGCAAAGCAGGCCTGCACGCAGACGTCTGGGCTGGGGGGATTTAACCCGAGGCCCTCGGGGGCCATCATACCTGACTGAGGGCAACCTGACACACAGGCGGGCTGGGGGATGGGCTACACACACACAAAGCGCGAAAGCATATTAGTCGGATTTAACGTCATCCTCTGCAGTCAGGTAATATTTACATTGAAAATTGATCAAAAAACACTCAAATGCAACAGTTGGTATGCTAACATATAGCAAGATGGAAACCGTTTAGCTTGTTGTTGGATACCACTGTAATTCCACTGTCAAATGCTTGCATGCTAACAGATTTGATAACAGCAATTTAATGTATTTCATCCAAACGCTGTCGGCTATGCAATATTAACGATATGGACCAAAGTGTTGACATTCATCTCTGAATCTGTTAACGTTCATGTTTAAATGAGAATTGATCAAACGGTAACATGCCCAGAGTTGATTTTTGGCAGGATTTTTACACCTTGCTCTTTTGTTGGGTACTACCTCAAACTTGAATTCATGACATAACAGACTAACAGTTGGTATGCTAACGTATAGAAACAGCGCAAAATACAAAAATACAAAGGCAGATCGATGAGGACAACATCAAACGACAATGACAAGCAAACAGGCAAATAAAAGCAACACTTAACGATTTTGGCCTTTTTGCCTCTGATACCAAAAGAACATCTTGCGGTCGTTCCGCTTGGGATCAAAATCAAAACAAACTCTTTCATTCTTTCATTGACGGGGCGCCAGGTTGTAAATTGCAGCCTTACAATGACATCCGCCGGCCTCCCCGAGCCCAACTGAACTCATCTCTTCTCCTTTGTGAGTGACAAGCTGTAATTGCAGAATGCAAAAAGCAGCGCCCCGCAGATGTGTGGCAGATAAGACGAGCTTAACGCAACCTCAGATGAGGTCTTCCTCTTTTTTACTCCTCCAGCTATGGACAACTTTTTTTTTTTTTTTTGCTCACAGCGTCACCTTTCAAAGGCATGGCGCAATTAGTAAAGAAGGCCACGGATTATGCCGATGTGTCACAGTCAGTGATGGGAAGTAACAAAGTACAAATACTTCATTACTGTACTGAATTCACTTTTTCAGGTAACTTTACTCGAGCTCTGTTGCTTTGAACTTCTTTTGCCGTGTATCTAGAAGCAGAATTGCGACCGGGACCGACTGTTTTCTTTCGCCTTTTAGTCTAAACCGGTCTCGCATTAGAGGTTAGGTAAATACGCCGCCATCTGACACCATCTCTACAAAGTAAGACCCCCCCCCCATCCCCCGGCCAACAGAAAATGAAGGTAACGAACAGCCCCAAGCTCCTTCAGTGGAATGACAATGGGAGTTTTGTTTGCACATCTTTGCGAGGACCCCAGACTTCAAAATGGGGTTTGACAGTACGCTGAATAAGTTGTCGTCTATTCCTTGTCCAAAGGACACATACTCTATTTCATGCCCCTCCATCCACTCTGCCAAAATCAAGATGAAAGTGACTTAACTGTAAATTCCGCCAGTACTTCTCAACCTGAAATTTTCTCCTGGTCATGTGACACGTTGGTCCCTTGCCTCGCTGAATTCATTTGGCACAATTATTTGTGTCCCGAATCCACAATGGCGCCTGCCATGCTTGTTCAAAGCTGCATGCGCAGCAACTTGGGGCATAATGCTCCACTGCCCCCACATAGCATTGAAAGGACCTGGAGATATAATCAAATCTTTGCGCTAATTCGCCAGCTTAGCAAAACAATTGCTTATTTTTACTTGTCACTTCACAGATGTGTCCAATCACTTGTTGCTGAGTAGAATTTGTTTTGGCACGCCGACATGTGCCGCAAAGTCTCGATTATTTGTTCCCGACATATTTTTTCCAATGCCAGTCTTGCTCACGATGTCCATTTTTAGGTTAAAAAGGGGTTAACAATTTCCCAGTCCTCGTCATGAGTCACAAAAACTGCAGCTGAGCCAGACTGCGCCGGGTATTGTCGCCATCAAAATCAGCAGAGGTGTAACCAGCACGATAACCACCAGCGGGTTTGGTTAGTGTCAAACGCAAATGTTCTTCCTCTACGCAGTCTGCCAACCCAACCGCATTTGCCCGGGCAGAGGGTAGGTAGTATGTGCACTAATAAGCCAAGCATCCCAGACAACAAGATGGCACATAAAGAAAAGCGGCATGTCTGACAAGGACAGCTGAGACAAGTCGGAGCAAAAGCGAGCAGCAATTCATGCCCTCGAGAGGCTTGGATGACTTTTTTCTGCACAAATAAATAATAGTGGAGGGGACCGTGTGAAGACTTGTTCTTTAGCCAGCAGCGATACATTCAATCAGATCCCTCACATTTCATATCCAGGCCCATTTTCAGCCCAATTTTTTTCGCAGCTGAAAGACATGACTTATAACATGTTTACACAACTTTATCTAATACATCCAATCCATCCATTTTCTGAACGACTATCCTCACGAGGGTTGCGGGCTCGCTGGAGCCGATCCCAGCTGTCTTTGGGCAATAGGCAGGGTACGCCTTGAGCTGGTTGCCAGCCAATCGCAAGGCACGCATAGCCAAAGAACAACCATCCACACTCACAATCACACCTTGGGACAATTTAGAGGGTTCTATTCACCCACCATGCATGATTTTGGAATGTGGGAGGATACCTGAGTACCCGGAGAAAAGCCACGCAGGCATGGGGAGAACATGCAAAATCCACACAAGGGAGTCGTGAAAAGTCCACTGTCCGCTTTGACGTCCAACGGAAGCTGCCTTATTCCCTTAAAAGATTGAAAGCGCACACAGCAAACTGTACCGAAAAGGTAACATCCACGATTTTAGGAGAATGCGAACAATCCTGAGAAACCATGCGGCGCTCTCGCTGTTCTTGGCAGTGCGTCCATCCCCTTTGCATGTCTTTGCATGGGAGTTGTTGACGCTCGCATCAAAATAGAGATTAGTCAGGCCCCTTGGCAGACGGCTGACGCGTCGGTATGGATGTTGTGCAGACCGCAGATAGCGTCGAACTTTGTGAGGGAGTGCGGAGGTTGTGCCAGGGTCAAGGCCAACGACATCCACAAATCCACCGGGTTCTTTCTGAAGCCAAAAATTGCTGTTGTGTCTCAAACGGGTAATTAGTAGAGTTGTTACATCGTAGAACATTCTTTTTTTACCCTCCCCCAACGTCTCAAAAGGACACATCATCCCATGCGTGGATTACACTGTGATCCACTGGATAATGCTCATGATTCACCAGAACTATTTCACTTATTTGCTGTCTGCTGAAATGTCAGTCTTGTGTAGGTGGATCGGATTAGATCCAGACTTCGCCCCATGCTTGTTCAAATAAATGGAAAAAAAAAGATGGTAGCTAAAAAAAAAAAAAGAAAGAAAATCACATGCAGGAAACAGGGCTGTAGATCACACGTGTATGTCAAGAGCTTTTTGGTGGCTACAAAAGGAAAGGGCGACGCAAGGACCTGATTGGCTGATGGTGAAGGCGAGCATATTTAAATAGCACATTTCAGACACAAGGCAACTCAGTGTGCTTCACACAACCAAAAGCAGAACTTCTTCAAGCTTGAACAGACTGAACAAAATAAAGAGGCGAACATTTACGGACATTTTCAACGAAAACATTGAAAGACATTTAAAAGCAAAGATAAAAAAAGTCGCTTTCTGAAATGACTAAATCATTGACATGGATTTAACCTAATTTACATTTGGGTCCGCCTTCACTTCCGATGGCAACGTATTCCATTTGCGTGCAGCATAACAGCTTGATGCCGCTTCACCATGTTTGCTTTGAAATCTGGGCTCCAATAATTTACCTCAGAGCCCGACTGGGTTTATATTCAATTGGCATTTCCTCAATGTATTCATTAGTATCACTCTACCACAAAAAAAAAAAGTATTTGGTTCGAAGCGGACATTTGAGGGTCATTTTGGTAAAACTGTACATCGGTAGTATATGCTGCCATTTCTTTTTTCAAATTTTAGAACTCTAAAACCAGTTTCAATATGAAATGATCTTTAACCGGAAGCAGATGTTTCCACACTCGGATGCGCCGACGACTGCAAAATAAAACGACATACACCCAAGACAGTCCATTCCATTCCAGATGTTGCATCTCATCCCCCCGCGTGGTCCCCCCCGCGTGGTCGCCTCGTGTATTGTACGTGCGGCACGTTGTGCGCTATGCACCTGTCCAACCGGCCAAGTGGCTGCATGCGGTTTCTAACAGGGCTAACTTTCCACCTGAACTTACTTTCGACTGATTAAATCCACCAAAGTGGACAATGAAGCTGTTCAAAAAAAAGAAATTATTGTGAAATGCACCCCCCCCACACCCCACCCTTCCCCACGCACACACTCAACGGTTGCAGAAGCCAAACATTTACAGACAGCAAAAATAAACTTCTTTTCCCCACAGTCCATTGTGTAATTACATAGCAGGGAGAGTTATCGTTTTGAGTATGTTTGCAATGGGAAGGGGTTTGCGGGCTGAGAGCTGGGGGCGACATTTCTTACAATATAATTAAAGCCGACTTGACTTATTTATTGTCTTTTCACTGTAAAAAAAAAAAATAGATGTTCTTCTTGTGTTTTCATAGCTGGTCATGTTTTTTTTTTTTTATGTTCAGAGGGTTGTTCATCCTCGTTAATACGGTTCATTCGGTTTTATGTGCCAGTTCATCAGAGGTGGGGGACTCGAATCACACGACTTGTCTAAAGTGGGACTGAAGTCCGCTCTTTTATGTTTTGGGACTTGTTTGGCTAAACCGCAGGTAAGACTCAACTTGACTTTGACATGTCTCTCTCTGTTTATTCATTCGGAGATGAAATAAAAACGTGAGCAGATGGCTCTCGTAACCTTCGGATGTGACGGGGAAGTGAGGCTGAAGCAACTGCAGAATCAGACAAAGAAGACGGCAATACTTTTCTCCGGACGATCAAGTTTGTTTGTCATCTCGTCACTTTCTTCTTGGCCGACGTCGTCTTTGCTTTTAAAAATCTTTACATTCTGATGAGTAGACTCACTTCAATCCGACTTTATTTTACAGCGGCCCCGCATGCGTATCCGCTGTAAAACCTGTCAACGAGATAAACCCCATCCCTCCTTCTTTTTAACTGGCAAACGTTCAGGTAACCTTCCCCTCTGAAGTCGACGTATGCAATTCCTGCGCAGGAGAGGTATTTTATTGAAGTGGTCGACTGTTTGCCCTCGCATTAAACAGCCCGAGGAATGCATCCCTGCGTTTGCTTGAGGTTGTTTTGATGTGCATTTACAAAAAGGAGCTCATTCACAGCTTGCCGTGGGGGGACAGAGGGGGGGTCAATGGCTTCGTTTGTCCTCGCGGGTAAACACTCACCCCGAGGGAGGCCCTCAAATATGGACCTCGCTCCATCTTCTGTGACAATGAACAAATTGCCATTTAAAAGCACTTACTGTGCGATAGCGCGCCATTGTTGGCTCCCTTGGACACACCTGAGTAAATGAATGAATGAGCCAGAGCAGTTGGGGGCGGGGGGGTGGACAAAGACAACCTTGAACTGTACGAGGCCGTGAGAGCCATGTTGGATATGCATGTCACAATTACGACACGGCAGAGAAGCAGGATGGATGCAAACGACATTCTTGAAATGGATTCTATGAATTACCTGCGTAATCAAAACGGATCCAATGCGAGAGCTTTAAAAAAAAAAAAAAAGTCACATTTTACAGGACAGGTTCAGTTCGGAATGTGAAATTTGGCAGGCACGGTTTTCATGAGTTAACCCACAAAAAAAGTCTCAGGAAGCCAAGACGCTAGAAGTCTGACATTGAGGTTTGAAGAAGCTATTTTTGTTGTCAAGTTACTTGTGTTTGTACTGATTCTCAAACCTGATTCGGTTCAGATCCATCCGGTCATAGAAATCGGTTGTCTCGATGATGCTAAATATAAAGACTATTGCTTGCAAACACAACGACGGTAGACACGGAATGTGCTTTTACAGCTCACCGGCGAATCAAAACAAACAAACAAAAAAAAATATGTACGTAGTCTGGATCTGATAGCTGAATCCAAACACACCCAGCGTGACTCACCGCCGCTGGACCACTCCGAGATACTCGGTGAGAGTGTGTTTTGTGCAAGGCATTCCCAGGTGGGGTGTGATTGTTAGGACTGTCTGTCATATCTGTCACTGAGCTCATCACTGATGGACAGAGATGAGAAATCCTGGTCCAGAAACTAAAAACTCTGCCACACAAACTATGGCAGGATTTTCACTTTCTTTCTTTCCTGTCTTTTTTATAATTCACTCCCGACATGTCAAGAATCATATAACCAAAACAGTACAAACAATATGCTGAAGGTATACACGCCAATCAACTCACTATAAGGTAGTTAAATCATATGATTCCTCCCAGCTGACAACAGCAACATTATTATTATTATTATTATAATATTTAGACAATTATATGATTTTGTAGCATAAGGAGCAACATTGGGGAGCTTGAACATGTGTCAAAATGGATGCCTCCTTATAAGGCGGAAGGATCATGTGATTTCTTTCAGCCAATCAGCAAAGAAAGTTCATGACACCAAATAAATAGCAATTAAAAAAGAAAAAAAAACGAAAGAATGTCACGAACATGTGATGATGTTTATCAGAAGTGACTATTTCTGACTGCGCAGACAGTTGGGCTTGATTGTACTGTAATCTTGATACCACACTTAAAGCATTTCTGGCTAACCAGGCCTTCGTGATTAAAACTGCTTCCCATTTTGGTGGCAAAAAATGTAGGCCAAAATGCGTCAGCTAACCGCCATTTTTGGGCTTCTCAGGGTCTCCTACGCAGTTGTTTTTTTTTTTTTTCTCAAGTGAACCCGGATTGCATTCTGTTTGGCTCGCCAATCGGTTGCTGAACATAAATTGAAAAGTAAGTTGTGTCAGTATAATGGCAGCATGTGGTTCGAAGCAGTGCGGGAAGTCCAAAATTGTAGCTCTTCTGCAGCTAAGTGATCCAGCATGAAAACCTTCTCAATCTTGTATATATGGTGCCTGCTGCGAGAGTCAAGCATTCATCAATCCGTCCATCCGTCCATCTTCATGACACTGCTTGTCTTTCAGGTTGCCAGGTGTCCTGGGGTGCCCCATAAAATCTATTTGGAGAACTTTTTGCTGCGTGGTGACATCAAACATCACATAACCAAACCCAGAAAACAGGTGAGCGGTCATTGGTCGTTACCAAAGCCTTGAGGCACTTGTGAGGTCATTTTCAGTCAAAAGCAAGTGGCAAAATGGCCGCCCCCTAAATTAGGAAAAAAAAAACGGATGGATTTTTCTGCTTAATTCATATTCCACAAACACAATATTCATCAGAATACGGTGTTACGACTCCTGGTGGCTAATCGAAGAGATAATTGTAAAGAACATTTTCGACTTGACTTCCCCTTTAAATTTGATTTTATTGGATACATTATTTGGGTCATTTGAGAATCTTTCGTTTGTTGAAGAATTTACTGTGAGCAATTTGCAGTTTTTCATATTTTGTTTTAATTCATAATTTATTTTAGGAATACAACACTTTTTTTTGTTTTGCAATTTTTTCCCTTACTAACAGTATGTTCAAATGCAAACCCAACGGTAACCTTAAAACCAAGGAGGCGGCTACCGAAATTTGCGTGCATGCCATCTTGATGCGATGGCGTGCAAATCTGAATCCCATTGTATCAGATCATGTCAATTGCAGGGAAGGGTGGGTATGTAATTTCAATGGGGACATGTGTGCCTAAATTAGAGTGCGGCGTGGTCAGGGAGGGGTTGGGGTGGGGGGGCGCGATGGGGGCCTGTGGCTACCGTCTGGCTGCGCGCTGCGCTAACACACTGCGTCTTTCCACTAGTCGCGACGCGCGCTTCTGATGTGGCCGACCGCCGTGCCCCTGATGACGGGCTCGCATGTGTTCCTTGACCCTGACCATAATGGACACGGTTTAGCCGCCGGAACAAAATTATAGCCCCTCTGGAATGCTGCTGTTATTATTTTTCCCTTCCTCCATATGAAATTTCAACGTGCGGGCCATTATAAAACCAGCAGAGTTGAGGCAAATGTGCACGTAGGAGGCTAATGGATGATTAGCAAGGGCAGGGATGGCCGTGCGGGGGGGGACGCATGTCGAATTAGACAAGAACCATCAACACATTTCACTAATTCCTTCCTGCGAAACTGCCTTCTCTGATAGGTTCCACCCCGCCTCAATTGTATCTGTCACTAACTCCCGGTCAGATGCTGCGGAAATGACTGCTGAAACATCCCGTAACTCAGAGAACCGCACATAGTTTTAACTCATCCTGAAAACATTTTTTTCCGTCAGCACTTTGTGCAGCCCGCCGCTGCGATTGGAATAGTCACGACAGTGGAAGGTAAGGTAAGACAGGCAATGAACACATCACATATCAATGCTTGGCAAGACATGACTCCGCAAAAATCTTGAAAGCTGGTTGGACCTGGCAACAGTGCTCTTTTTTTTTTTTTGGCGTGTTGAAAAAATCTTGACAGTGCAGGGTAGGCAGGCAGTAAACGCATACTGATGGTAGGCAAGTTTTGGCTCCAAAAAAAGGCAGGAATTAGAAACTTTAGTTGAGGGATGTTTTCAGTTACAAGGGTTGGAAGAGTCACAACGGCGCTTTGGCATCCAACAGCGATGACATTCAATCACCTAACAAGTGGTATCATTCGTTTAACTGTCATGCAACACTCATATTGTTTTCATCCTGAAAATACATCGGCACAACCTACGGCTGCTGCGAGAAACAAGCCAAATGTGACTCATCAATTGAAATGGCTTGATATATTTGGCCCAACCAAAGCACACTTAATAGGGATTTTGTAGGACGCTTAATAGAAGAACCGCATGGGTCAATGTAAAAAAAAAAAACAAAAATCCAGGCCGGCGTGGTCGCGGCATCTGCTGAAAAGGTTGACACCGATGAGGCTGCACCCTTTGGGCAGCCAATGGAAGCTAAAACAGGTGGCCCAACTGATTATTAGGATTGTTTTTTTTTTCCTCTTAACTTTGAAAGAGGATTTTGTATTTGATCGCGATCGACCGGTAGCTCGCGGACTGGTCGATCACGAGGGGTGTCGAAGGAAAAAAACAAAACAAAACGTGTGTGTCTGCGTGTGTGTTTTTAGTACGATATATTTTTGTGTTCGTGCACACTGCATCCTTAGCATCCGATCAGTCTCATTTTCACAAAAAGTATTTCAAAAATACGCGGCATCTGCTTAAAAGGTTGACACCGATGAGGCCGAACCCCCAACTGATTAGACTCATTAGGATTGTTTTTTTTTTTTTTTCCTCTTAACTTTGAAAGAGGATTTTGTATTTGATCGCGATCGACCGGTAGCTCGCGGACTGGTCGATCACGAGGGGTGTTGAAGGAAAAAAACAAAACAAAACGTGTGTGTCTGCGTGTGTGTTTTTAGTACGATATATTTTTGTGTTCGTGCACACTGCATCCTTAGCATCCGATCAGTCTCATTTTCACAAAAAGTATTTCAAAAATAAAATAAAATAAAAAAAGCAGGTCAGCCTTAACCTACGGTGGCACGTGACCTGCATCCCCGGAAGTCGTTAGCGGTCCGCAGTCTGCGATTGCAGCTCGCGATCAGAACTGTATCGCTATATCTTGTATTGTTATTATTATTCACATGCAGAGTTTATTTCATGCCTGGCGAGGAATGGGAATCTGGAGAGCCGAGAGAAGCATTCTGAAAGGGGACACGTGAGCTACGATCGTCAACACGCTGCAAAAGTGCGTCCCGTGTCTCCGCGTCAGGTCTCGACAAAGGTAGGAAGTCATTTTCTTCTCACAAACTTTTTTTGCCTGCTTTATTTTCACCTTAAGGGCTGTTATGGCTGTTGCTCATCTTGGCATGCGTGTGCAAGTTCGTGCGTACGCGCTCGCTCGTGTGCGGTAACGGGTCGATCGCGGGAGGGTTGTTGATCGAAAAGTAGATGTTTGGTCCAAAAAGGTTGGGCACCCCTGGTGTTGATAAAGATGGGAGATTAGTGCGACTTGGATTCAAAGGGTTGACTCAAGTTCCCTACCAGTAATTACTTTTTGTACATACGCCTACTAAATTGTTCTCTTTTGACCTGCAGTGCACTGCTGTACTGTCACTGACATGTGAATAAGTCACCTTGCGGTGCTGTTGTTACTCACCTAAAGTCGTGACAATGAGCGCACGATAAGACTGAAGTTCATTGTCGAGGTCAACACCGAGCAGCAGTGACTGCAACAGAAAGCAATCAATGGGAAGAACAAGTTTGCTGTTAACAGATTACACATGCATTGTTACGTCTTTACTATCAGCTATTTTTTTTCGTTGTTTTCTTTCTTGGCTGGATAAAAAAAGTAGAATTTCCTCGTTTATGGATTCCCTAAGCTGTGTTTCCTGTTGGCTGTCAATCATTAACAACACAATGATTTGCATTAACAATCCTTTCATGTGTGCTTAAGGCCCTGATACGGAACTGTGATAACATGTTCAACCAGGAAGCACATCCTGGGCCAGTTTTTTGAAACACTGGCATGATATAATGCCGGCTGATACAAAACCTCTGTCAAAAAAAAACAAAACAAAACCCTTTTTCGATTGTTATTATTGTCAGTTGTATCCATTTCTTAATGTGAGAGAACAACTATGTGAGAGTGGCTCGAAATGTGTCAATCAAAACATCTTTAAAAACATTTTTGATACCCGGATCTTATTTGACAAGTGACACAGGAGAAGGACTTTGGAAATAATGAGTGAGTAATTCAATTAAATAAAAACTTGCATGTGAGGAAAATTTTGTAATGAGATAGAACGGAACAAGGTCGACCTACTTTCTCATCCCCACACTATAAATTACAATTATTACAACGAATAATAATCATAAGGACTACAGCCACTTTTCTTTGTGATCTTATCGTGACCTGAAAAAACTCTTAAGTTGGGTCACTCGTTTCTCAAGAGAGCACTTTGTATTTTTCAAACACAGCCCGGCTGAAATCAGTTGGTTTTGGTGGGCATGTCAGGTCGCGTGCAAACAAGCTGCCGCCACTCTGCCAAAGATGTAAAATACAAGCAATTAAAAGTCACCTTTCTACAGTATAATATGTCGCCTTTAATGGCTGAATAAGCTGATGAATCACTAGCATCAGCAATTTCTCCCAATTGCACAACTCTAGACGGCTGTACAAATCCTTCTAAATAAGAGGTAGCAATTACACATTGAGAAATTGTGTGTGTGTGTGTGTGTGTGTGTGTGTGTGTGTGTGTGTGTAATTGCAGTGAGGTGCATTAAGTCTGACAGCGCACGCACGCACTGTGGGCGGCGACCACACCTGCACATCAACAACTCTTGTGAAGGTGCCGCAAGACTTAGAAAAAAAAAAAAGGGCTAATTGAGGCCCCAGATTAACAGTAAGGCACATCTCGGTGTGTGTGTGTGTGTGTGTGTGTGTGTGTGTGTGTGTGTGTGTGTGTGTGTGTGTGTGTGTGTGTGTGTGTGTGTGTGTGTCATT
>NW_017806235.1:501158-502082 GCF_001891065.2 Hippocampus comes
AAACAAAGTGCGAAAAGACCCCCCCCCCCCCCCACCCCTCCCCAATACGCCTTCAAGGTGTCAACAAGTCCAAATACATTAAGGTTGGGAGCACCACATCAAACTTCATTCACTCACCTTTTTTATCTGTGCGCCACCCAGTCGCCTTGACCACGAGGTACCGTAAAAAGTAAATACATGGTACGGTAAAACTTAAAAGTGAAACTGAAAAACAATGTAAACTAAAAAGTAAAGTCATAACTAGCAAAAATTAACTTTGAAAAGTTAAACGGCAAGGTAAAGTCGGTCGATGGCTCAGCCATTGTCAAGTAAAAACAAAAGTAAAATTAAGTGTCAAGTTAAATGTCAAAAGTAAAGCAAAGTTAAAAAGTAAAAGCAAAAGTAAAGTAAAAACTTTAAAAGAAAGGTCAAGGAAAAAGGAAAGCAAATGGAAATACAAGAGTCAAAAAGTCAAATTAAAAGTTACGTACTATGAAGTTCAAGAATATCTGAAATGCAAAAGTAAAATAAATAAGGCCGACTTATTTTCTTCTTTCTTTCCTCCAAATTTTGCTGCTGTAATTTGCGAATTCCTACATTCTGAGACAAATAAAGGTTTTCTTATCTTCTTCTTATTGTATCTTCTTAACATAGCATCAAGCAATACAAAAATGGAAAATAAACCAGCAACACAAAAAAAAGTAAAGCATAAAAGTACAAGCTAATGCAAATTATAAAATCATAAATAAGCGAAAGAAAAACACACCGCACCAAAGGAAATGTAAACTAAGTATAATAAAAGCAAAGTTGGCATCAAAGTCAGTCAGGGAATCCAATTTTCATTTTACTTTGTACAACAAGTTGACATTTTGCTCGGGTTCTGAATCAAAGGCAGAGGTGAATAAAAACGTCATCTCGTATTGTGGCTCCGAGGCGGGAGGCGCC
>NW_017806235.1:502198-507371 GCF_001891065.2 Hippocampus comes
CCACCCCTCCCCAATACGCCTTCAAGGTGTCAACAAGTCCAAATACATTAAGGTTGGGAGCACCACATCAAACTTCATTCACTCACATTTTTTATCTGTGCGCCACCCAGTCGCCTTGACCACGAGGTACCGTAAAAAGTAAAAACATGGGACAGTAAAACTTAAAAGTGAAACTTAAAAACAATGCAAACTAACAAGTCATAACTAGCAAAAATTAACTTTGAAAAGTTTAACGGCAAGGTAAAGTCGGTCCATGGCTCAGCAATTGTCAAGTAAAAACAAAAGTAAAATTAAATGTCAAGTTAAATGTCAAAAGTAAAGCAAAGTTAAAAAGTAAAAGCAAAAGTAAAGTAAAAACTTTAAAAGAAAGGTCAAGGAAAAAGGAAAGCAAATGGAAATACAAGAGTCAAAAAGTCAAATTAAAAGTTACGTACTATGAAGTTCAAGAATATCTGAAATGCAAAAGTAAAATAAATAAGGCCGACTTATTTTCTTCTTTCTTTCCTCCAAATTTTGCTGCTGTAATTTGCGAATTCCTACATTCTGAGACAAATAAAGGTTTTCTTATCTTCTTCTTATTGTATCTTCTTAACATAGCATCAAGCAATACAAAAATGGAAAATAAACCAGCAACACAAAAAAAAGTAAAGCATAAAAGTACAAGCTAATGCAAATTATAAAATCATAAATAAGCGAAAGAAAAACACACCGCACCAAAGGAAATGTAAACTAAGTATAATAAAAGCAAAGTTGGCATCAAAGTCAGTCAGGGAATCCAATTTTCATTTTACTTTGTACAACAAGTTGACATTTTGCTCGGGTTCTGAATCAAAGGCAGAGGTGAATAAAAACGTCATCTCGTATTGTGGCTCCGAGGCGGCAGCCGCTCTGGACGGACTTGATTCGAGTCAAAAGTCCTCCGGCCTTTGATGCCTCTTTTCATGTTGCCAACACCTAATCCGTGTGTCTTTCAAACCATTTCACAAGACGAGCTTTCAAATGTGATGCATGGCTATGATTTTAGCGGGCAACAAAGCCGCTTGTTGCCGCCTCGCTCACACCCCGGTCACCGCCAAGCATCCGAAATTTGGATTTGCGCTGATTGATTGATCTGTAATTACGTTACTGGAGCGTAAGTCAGAAGGGGGACAATGGCGGCGCAGCAGCATTGGCGTGTGCGGAGTGACGCTGATGTCAAACACATGTTTCCCCCCGCAGCCCATGCGCGGAAATAGCCGGGCCTATTTCGAGGGCTGGTTAGCATGCAGGCTCCGCAGGGCCCTGATGTTTGCAATCTGCGACTCGCCACAGAGGGTTTTTACATGATCAGTAATTCCAAAAAAAAAAAAAAAAAAAGCGGTCAGGGCCCAAAGAATTTTGTCTTTGTTTTGCTGCTGTTTCCATGCATTTGTGCTAAAAAATGGCTCAGGCATTAGGATAGCACAAAGAAAATAAACAGACGTCAAGGTCACATTTCCAGAGGAACTGGAAAAGAGAAATACCGACTTTGTTAGCTGCGAGGAGAAACTAGAAGGCGGATCGGACCCCGCACGGATTCGAAACACCCTGCGCTAGTATTAGCAAAGCAGCCCCAGAATGTAATACGGAAAACATAAGTCATCCATTGCTTCAATCTTTCGGACATTGAGAGTAACGTCACACCGGGCAGAAAAAAATGCATGAAGAAGAAAAAAAAGAACATGTATAAGTATATGAAAGTTGCATTTTGGCGAGAAATTAATTTGACAAAAATCAAGACAAAGAACAGTAGAGCTCGGTCTCTCACCCAAAATCCCCGTTCTCTAATCATGTTGACGGCAGCGAACGAGTTGCGGTTATATTCAAAAATCCTGAGTTGATTTTTGGAAAATTTGTTCTTTTTAGTTTAAAAGGACTCGAATCCCGCGTCTCATTGTGGCCAAAGGTAGATTTGGTTATTACGTCTTATGTTGTCGGAAATAGTGAAGTCCTTGTTGTGGCAGATGTCGCGTGCCAAACTAGCGAGCTAGCCGGGAAGAGGAAGACGGCCCCTTTTTGCTTTTTGCAGTGTTCGTTAACCACATACTTTACAAATTAATTGCCATGACTTCTTTATTCTTCTTTTTCCTCTTCTTCTATTGTTCTTTTTCTTCTCCTTCCATTCTTCTTCTACTTTCTTTTTGTGGTTGGCAAATACTTTTGGTGCATTATCACCACCTTCTGAAGTAGATTTATTATGATTCAAATCCGAATATTCGGATTCGACCACAGTATAATGTGGCATTCTAGTTAAGGTAAGCCAATTTCAACTAAAAAGAAAAAAGACATTTCTGTTGTTAGAAGCAGACATTTTGAATCCAACCAGAATTGATTCCCTGCTGTCAACATGACGGGGGAACCTGGACTTTGAGTGCAAGTCCGAGCTCTAATTTGAATATATGCGAGATGCACCTGAATATAACTCACAGGACCAGCCAAACGATGAAAAAATGTACAATTTATCATCCGAAAAAAAGTCCTCCAGCTTCCCATTCTTGCCTCCCTGCTTCCCCGCGCTTGAATCTTCCAACACGACGAAAACGAGTTTGTGTCAAACACAACCAAACCTTCATATTTCATAACTGGTACAATGTTATTTTCCGACTATACTTGCGATTTCATTTAACCCAACAGCGATTCAACACATCTCCGTGTGGCAATAGCACCACCGCAACATAACCACCATAACTCCTCCATCTTACACAGTCGATAAGGTCTTCCTTCCTTTGTATGCTAAAGATTTCATTCTAGCGCGCACGGATTTAAGAGATCCAGAGCCGAACGTAGCATAGAAGCCCCAGAGCATAACAGAGCCTCCTCCGTGTTTCACGTTCAGTGTTTCCCAAATGAAATAAAAGAAATTGAGGGAGACCCATAAAAGGTTTTTGAAGTTCCATGCAAGTGCCAGGTGTTCCGTGCTTTTCAGCCTTTATTGTGTCCCCCAGAAAAGACTCATCCATTCCCTGGGCCCTCCGGGGGATATTTATTTTGAACCTTTTGTGCGTCTTCTTCTTTTTTTTTTTTTTTTTCTTTCATGATTCGCCCATTAGGAACATGACAACTCACCTGTATTTGTTTTAAGCGGATATGTTTGCTTTTCAAACCTGCGGCCTTTTATTGCTATGTCACTTCCATGCAATCCATCAGCGTGGCGGGGGCATGTCGTAGCACCACTCCGAGGTGGTAGTCGTGGGCATATTTGTAAAGCCATCGCTTTTGTCTTTTGGTTTGGATAAGAGCACTGGAGGATGACACATTTATTAACCGGCAAAACAAACAGACCGCTCAGCGTGCCACTCGTGTTATTTGGGGTTTTTTGTTTGTTTTGTGTGTTGAGGATGGCGTGACAGAATCCAGAGAGGCTTTCCAGGAATAACAAGAGGAGAACTTCCAGGTTCTCTTTCCTATATTAAGCTCGACACATTGACGTTCAGTTTGAGTCCAGACTGTTACGGCTCGGTAACAAAGAGCCGAGTTAACAACCGGTCCTTGTAACACACAGAAAACACTACTTTCTGTAGATGATTCAAAGACATTTTAAACATCTATCCATCCCTTTTCGAATCCACTTAACCTCACGAGGGTCGCGGGCGTGCTGGAGCCTATACCAGCTGCCTTCGGGCAGTAGGCGGGGGACACCCTGAACTGGTTGCCAGTCAATCGCAGGGCACAACCTACCTTTTGATAATGGATTGTCGTAATCCGCATGTTTCTTGAATAACAATCATTTTTACGCTAACCTCTAACTTTCGTTAGCTTTAGCTGTTATAACAGTGACATACTTGCATTTGTGTTTCCGTTAAGCTACGCTAATGAAGGCTTTAGCGTTAGCTCTATTTAAAAAAAAAAGTGATACAACCTATATTTTGAGAATGAATTTGAATTTTGAAATGAAACTTTTTTTTTACATTTTTGTGAAGCTATGGCAAAGAAGCTTTTAGCTTAAGATGTATTTTCTTTATTTTTTTTAAATAAGCATAACTTACATTTTTTGGGATAATAGGGTGTTAAATACCTTTTGCAGTAATAATTATTTGAATAAAAAAAGAATATTTTGAAATGGAAATTACTTATTGGATAATTGCAACATGTCGATTTTGGACTGAATCTGAAAACCATGTGTGGGCTCCGTGTGCAAACGCAATTCGTTTTTTTTCGTCTTTATTTTTGATATAGTATTTTAGCCACAGGCATGCAACAATAACAATGTGAAAAATGACTTCCCCCTCACTCCAAAAATGGACAATTTACCATTCATAAAAATAGCACTAAAATAATCCTTGGGATTTATTTGGAGACTACTTGGGAGGTCCCACAGCCGCCAGGTTGGGGAACTACCGCAGCAGCAGCGGTAGTAATTCACACGGCGTGCGCTGACAGGAACGAGTGGGACACACGCACCAACTCCCCTTTGCTGATCCCGCAACACACGCACCAACTCCACTTTGCTGATCCGGCAGACTCGGGAGCGCTCCTGAATTTCCGAGATGGAATTCAAGCAGGAAAAACTCTTGGGGGGCGGGGGGGTAAGTTTTAGTGCCATTTAAACATAGCGACACTGGCTAATATTCACCCGTGTGTGAGCTTTGGACCGTCGCGCCCAGAATGCGGGGTTAAATAGTTAACTGCTGAACATATCTCGGTTGCTAACCAAAACTGCAGAACCTACTGACACGCAAACTTACTCTTGATTATGTTAGGATGTTAGCATTTAGTCAGCTACAACATGACGAGGGAACGCCATGTAAGTAGAGGAAAAAAAAAAAAAGTTAGCTTTTACCATGTTAGCATTTGATCAAATATAGTACTTGACTACAGGGGAAGTAGCAAAATCCTTATTAATCTGCCTGATTTTTTTTTTTTCCTTAGGTTGCGCCTTTGCGATACGTTTGAATACCAACAGTTAGCACCAGTGGTGCAGAGGTTTCACATGTGTGTGTCAAGGTCAGCTAAATTGAACAGTCAGCTATATGCGCGCTTTAAAGCAATATTGTTGTAAAGTCTGCTGGAAAGTTCCTCCGGTGCGGGCCAAGGACCACACACTCAGCGCGCGGCCCCGCAACCGCTTCTCTCCGTGGGAAGGAAGTCGGTGGCAAACTTTCACCTGTCAACCGTCTCCGGGTGACTCATCATAAGCCGACATGCCGTCGCCATC
>NW_017806235.1:508057-514346 GCF_001891065.2 Hippocampus comes
TACACTTTTGCAAATGTTCATGTTTATGGCTACCTGTACATCTGGGCAAACTTCACCCTTGGAGCAGGTTAATTCCACCTCCATTGTTTCGCCGTGTGCCGAATGTCATGAAGATCCTCCCTTAAAAACGTTGGGACATTTACTTTACGCCAGCGGCGCTTCTTCATCAGCAGATGGTAACGAGACGTGGTCGAATCTGTATGGTGCTATTCCATATAATGCAAATCTTCTTGTTGTGTGTGCGCTGTACTTTCTGGAGCACCTCCAGGCAAGATATCACAGGTGCACTTTCATTTTTTTTTTTTCTCCACAGCTCATTATCTCATTAAGTTGACGGGATGAGATTCACATGCCAATGAAATACTTATAAAAAAACATAATCACGTTAACAACGTCAAGAGATATTAGTTAATGACGGTTCACCTGATTTGGATGTACATTCCCTCAAGCTTAAAGTCTGCAGTTCAGTTTTGGAGGATTTCATTGCTGAAGGTTTGCAGATGCTAATGCTACAGTGTGACGTGAAATGGCCACTCAGTTCAATAGTTTGATATGACAAAATAGTAAGTACAGGACAAGAATGATGCTAACGTGGATCTTGGTCACCTGTATATGATGATTCAAGCGCGCCAACCCCCCCTCCCCACGATGTCCCTATTTTTATGTCAGTGATCTCACTGGACCGCTGTCCTGTGGTCCCAACTTGGAGGTGAGAAAGGCCAGTGTGCCGGGAGCATCCTGCCACCGTTGGCCACAATTTGACTCACATCCTTTTTCCAGGCCGCCGGGCCTGTTTACAGAGCATAAACTGGCGCTAAATAGACGATGATATCACAGGTTTGGGGTGAGGGGTTTGGAACGGCGCTCCATTAGGGGAGGGGGGGGGGGGGTTGGAAAGAACCGTGCCATGAGCCTCAAGGTGGTCGGGTGCAACGTCGCAGCGAGTGTCAGGTTTGTGTGGAGCTTAAAATTTTTGGGCAGCTGTGGTTGAGTGGTTGGGAATGAAGCTTGCGACCTGAGTACCACAGTTTTGAGTCCCTACCCAATGATTACTCTCAGGGCACTGGGGAACTTCTCCAGTGTGTTACGAAAGGCTGAATTTATACAACATGCTTGAAGTTCAATTCTTATTTAGCTCGATTATTGTTGTTGTTTTTGGTGCTCAAGTTACTAACTTGCTATTGTAGCGTGTCAGCTGCAAATATCTTGGCATTCTATCAGTTCTCATGATAAATAGTGCATAAACGTGTCCATCCATTTTCCGATCCGCTTATCCTCACAAGGGTGGCGGGGTTTGCTGGAGCCTATCCCAGCCGTCTTTGGGCAGTAGGTGGGTGGGTGGCTGTAAGCACTCTGAGCCGCCTTACATAAACGTGTCCAAATGTCAAATCATGATTATATTCGCATTTAAACAAATTTAATTTCAAATGGTCGTCGTTAAGGCAATGTGTAAGACCCTCATCGACAAACCCAGTTCGAATGAGTTCACGGTGTGGTCTGCCTTCCTGTTCCCAGTTAGCCTGTTGACCTGTGGGATGTTTCAAAAAGGTGTTTGATGAGCATTCAACTTTGCAAACTCCACACAAGAAGGCCGGAGCCGGGATCGAACCCACAACCTCTGCACTTGTGAGGTTGGGTGGCTGTAAGCACTCTGAGCCGCCTTACATAAACGTGTCCAAATGTCAAATCATGATTATATTCGCATTTAAACAAATTTAATTTCAAATTGTCGTCGTTAAGGCAATGTGTAAGACCCTCATCGACAAACCCAGTTCGAATGAGTTCACGGTGTGGTCTGCCTTCCTGTTCCCAGTTAGCCTGTTGACCTGTGGGATGTTTCAAAAAGGTGTTTGATGAGCATTCAACTTTTTTTTTTTTTGCCACCTGTCCCAGCGTTTTTGAAACATGTTGCAGCCCTAACGTTCAAAGTTAAGTCTTCCCCTTTCATTTGTTTAACACATCCCAACCTCATTAGAATTGGGTTTGTCAAATGTAATTCGTTCTCTTTCAAAATAATGCCGAACCCATGCTCATGAGGGCTTTTTGTATCATGCTGTATGTGCATTTTACTCATCTCCATAGTTTGGTGGCACGGATCCATCAAAACACAAGCTGTTCAGAGATGCACGTTTCTTCTTTCAACAATATGCTTGTTTAGCATATGTTCTTGAAGGGCGTTTAGCGCATGTGCAGATCGTAAACAGCTACATCAGAAATGGGTCACTTGAATGTAAAAAAAGAAAGAAGCCCCAAATCAGAATTGCAGAGTCACACCCGCAATTAAGAAAAAGTCGCCAAATTTTAGGGGTGTGTCCCTCCCCCGCCCAATGACAAAGAGAGTCTGCAGGTGTTCTCTCTAAATATACATTTAATGATTTTACAGGATGTGGTTACATAAGGAAGAAGCTACAGATAAGGAATCACCATGCAACCGCAACGTGAACGCTTTGATTGGACGCTCTGCACGTTTGAAAGCTGACAAAATGTGGCAAAGCTGATGGCACCGTAACAGAAAGAGACATACTGATCGGCTCACTTGTGATAATAACACTGACCTCGTCGATATGTAGCAAACATATACAGAAGAAGAATCAACAAAAGAGGTGTGTGATGTTTGTGACCTTCTGATGACAGCGCATGTAAACATGACTCCTGCTTTAGTTGGCCGCGCAACGGGAAAAAAACGGATCCTTTCCTCGGATGTACAAACTCTGCATCTCATATTTGGGCTGCTTGGAAAATGATCACAAATAAGTCGCTCCTCCGCGGTCTCTTGAATGAAACCCGCCGCCGACGGCTCATTAGCCGCCGCCCGCCTTCCTCCCGCCCGCTCTGGCTAAGGCGTTGCCTTACTGCGTGCGGAGCTGGTAATCTGCAGGAGGAAATGGGACAAGACTTAATCTAATATATGAATAAATAAAAGAGGAGCAATTGTGGAGAAATGAAATGGCGGTAGCGTTTCAACCCGGGAGGACGGGACTGCCAAGGAAATGAGATGTGGATGTGTGGCAATTAGTGAACATGCACAACCTTTTCCGCATTATAATACGAGAGGGAGAGAGAGAAAAGAAAAAAAAACTCACTTTCACAGTTTTCACAAGACGTTGCCTCATGCTGTGGCTCTTCTTATTTTTATAGAAGTACATCAGTTCCCACAACATTTCAGGCCATTGCCTAATTCTTGCCTAATGCCTGCACATCAACCATGTGTGTGCTCTTGTGTGTATGTGTGTGTGCAGAGAGTGCATATTCACCTCCATTCTGGGTGATGTAGCGCACCCAAGGCAGAGCCTGATAGCCGCTCTTCTCGATGATTTTCAGGTAACGCACCTGCCGACAAATGCAAAGTTACTCATGCAACACATACCGCAGTCTTGACTATTGGCACCATTCTACTAGCCCAACTAGGTGTGCTTATCAAAGTTTTAAATCACACCGGATTTGTGTACAATCCCGGCTTGCGCGGCACAAGAAATATATGGCGGCGGGGATGGTGATAAACAAGTTAAAAAACATCTACAGCTCATTTTGTCAGAATTGGTTTTATCAAATTGCAAAGAGAATTTATGGACGTACGGCAGTGTGTGTGTGTGTGTGGGGGGGGGGTTAGATCAGGGGATGTCGGTACTCTTCGTCAATTTTTGGGCTTGTGAAGCCCTTGGAAATTTCCTGACTAAGGGCCATACAAATGATCTCGAATGCTGTCTCACGCTGACTTGATGCGTTGCTAACGAAGCCGTCCGACCTCCAAACACCTCGTTAAAAACACAAGCCAGATCATGGTTAACGGCTCTAAAACCGGACCGGAATTGACCGCTTGGTGGCTTAGGCGATTAAAGGTATTTTTAGTGGATCAAGTGCAAAGGACAGGAACCGTTCTCGGACTTTGTACGGTTTTGCAGGCTCACCGCTACTCTGTCCAAACCACAGACTTTCCAAGCCCTCGGGAGGATGAAGAGTTCATCTTCTTGAGGGAGTCTTGCGATAGGAGCACTTGAGGAAGCAGCGGCGTGACTCACGACAAGGGGGAAGCGGCGACAGAACCGCCGTTCGAGAGAAAGCGCGTTTCTCTAACATGACTCTGTTTTTCTTTTTTGGATGCATCAGCACAATCCCCCGTACGACTTTCACAAGCGCGCTAACCGACAATCGAGATGGACGAGCGTTACCACACGGCCGGCCGGGGTTTGCGAGAAAAGGGGCCTAAAAATAACCTTCCACCTAAGCACGACTGCACTTGGATGACACAGCCGAGCGCGTTGTCACAATCACAACTTGGATAGAAATGATCGCCGCTGACCGCGTGTGCATGTAAACAGCGCTCCTGTGGAGCGATGACCTGACCACACGTGAGCGCTCTCACCCATTAGGAGCCCCGTGCGCGCAATTGACCACCTGAAGGCTGACGTGACCTTTTTTTTTTTTTTTTTTTTTCGCCGCGGGACAAAACCCCCAGTGCACCTCTCCCACTCCGTGTGCAAACGCAATTCGTTTTTTTTCGTCTTTATTTTTGATATAGTATTTTAGCCACAGGCATGCAACAATAACAATGTGAAAAATGACTTCCCCCTCACTCCAAAAATGGACAATTTACCATTCATAAAAATAGCACTAAAATAATCCTTGGGATTTATTTGGAGACTACTTGGGAGGTCCCACAGCCGCCAGGTTGGGGAACTACCGCAGCAGCAGCGGTAGTAATTCACACGGCGTGCGCTGACAGGAACGAGTGGGACACACGCACCAACTCCACTTTGCTGATCCGGCAGACTCGGGAGCTCTCCTGAATTTCCGAGATGGAATTCAAGCAGGAAAAACTCTTCGGGGGGGGAAAAGTTTTAGTGCCATTTAAACATAGTGACACTGGCTAATATTCACCCGTGCGTGAGCTTTGGACCGTCGCGCCCAGAATGCGGGGTTAAATAGTTAACTGCTGAACATATCTCGGTTGCTAACCAAAACTGCAGAACCTACTGACACGCAAACTTACTCTTGATTATGTTAGGATGTTAGCATTTAGTCAGCTACAACATGACGAGGGAACGCCATGTAAGTAGAGGAAAAAAAAAAAAAGTTAGCTTTTACCATGTTAGCATTTGATCAAATATAGTACTTGACTACAGGGGAAGTAGCAAAATCCTTATTAATCTGCCTGATTTTTTTTTTTTCCTTAGGTTGCGCCTTTGCGATACGTTTGAATACCAACAGTTAGCACCAGTGGTGCAGAGGTTTCACATGTGTGTGTCAAGGTCAGCTAAATTGAACAGTCAGCTATATGCGCGCTTTAAAGCAATATTGTTGTAAAGTCTGCTGGAAAGTTCCTCCGGTGCGGGCCAAGGACCACACACTCAGCGCGCGGCCCCGCAACCGCTTCTCTCCGTGGGAAGGAAGTCGGTGGCAAACTTTCACCTGTCAACCGTCTCCGGGTGGCTCATCATAAGCCGCCATGCCGTCGCCATCATGGGGGGCAGCCTGCATACCCACGAGGTAACGACCGGCTCGACTCTGACGTTGAGTCGACGTCGAGGGTTTCCCTCTGTTGCCAGGCAACAATGGAAAAAAAAACCATGGAGTTCCTTTTGTTATCATGACACACCTGTGCAACAGCGGTTACCTGTTGCCTCTTTATGTATTGAGAAACTTTTTTTTTTTTTTTTTCAACACAGTCTGCCATAAAATCATTTGTGTCGTCGCTGCGGCAACCAAACAAGCTCTCAAGGATGACAGGTGCTTTTGCTAGAAACTATGAGTCACTCTCAAGTAATTTCAACAACTGCAAAATATATTTTTAGTGTAAGCGTGTGAGAAGGTTTCGCCTTTTTGCTTCACTTTGATACCTTTTGGTGTGATGTCATCACAAGAGTGTATCAGTGATGCCAAAGAGGACCTCCACAGAACTGAGAACAGAAATGATTGCAACTGTTGCAATCCTGGTTGTCCAGTACAATACGGCTTAAGTAATAATCACGAGTATGTGATTAATCGTTTTAACCCAGTAGGCACAGCTTCAATTTGTACACTTTTACAAATGTTCAGGTTTATGGCTACCTGTACATTTGGGCAAACTTCACCCTTGGAGCAGGTTAATTCCACCCCCATTGTTTCGCCGTGTGCCGAATGTCATGAAGATCCTCCATTAAAAACGTTGGGACATTTACTTTACGCCAGCGGCGCTTCTTCATCAGCAGATGGTAACGAGACGTGGTCGAATCTGTATGGTGCTATTCCATATAATGCAAATCTTCTTGTTGTGTGTGCGCTGTACTTTCTGGAGCACCTCCAGGCAAGA
>NW_017806235.1:518173-526769 GCF_001891065.2 Hippocampus comes
CAGTGTGTGTGTGTGTGTGGGGGGGGGTTAGATCAGGGGATGTCGGTACTCTTCGTCAATTTTTGGGCTTGTGAAGCCCTTGGAAATTTCCTGACTAAGGGCCATACAAATGATCTCGAATGCTGTCTCACGCTGACTTGATGCGTTGCTAACGAAGCCGTCCGACCTCCAAACACCTCGTTAAAAACACAAGCCAGATCATGGTTAACGGCTCTAAAACCGGACCGGAATTGACCGCTTGGTGGCTTAGGCGATTAAAGGTATTTTTAGTGGATCAAGTGCAAAGGACAGGAACCGTTCTCGGACTTTGTACGGTTTTGCAGGCTCACCGCTACTCTGTCCAAACCACAGACTTTCCAAGCCCTCGGGAGGATGAAGAGTTCATCTTCTTGAGGGAGTCTTGCGATAGGAGCACTTGAGGAAGCAGCGGCGTGACTCACGACAAGGGGGAAGCGGCGACAGAACCGCCGTTCGAGAGAAAGCGCGTTTCTCTAACATGACTCTGTTTTTCTTTTTTGGATGCATCAGCACAATCCCCCGTACGACTTTCACAAGCGCGCTAACCGACAATCGAGATGGACGAGCGTTACCACACGGCCGGCCGGGGTTTGCGAGAAAAGGGGCCTAAAAATAACCTTCCACCTAAGCACGACTGCACTTGGATGACACAGCCGAGCGCGTTGTCACAATCACAACTTGGATAGAAATGATCGCCGCTGACCGCGTGTGCATGTAAACAGCGCTCCTGTGGAGCGATGACCTGACCACACGTGAGCGCTCTCACCCATTAGGAGCCCCGTGCGCGCAATTGACCACCTGAAGGCTGACGTGACCTTTTTTTTTTTTTTTTTTTTTCCGGCGAGGGTATAAACCGCCATGTGTCTGTCACGCTGGCTCTCGGATGAGAGCGGGGAAAGGGAGGAATTTGTTGGCGGATTGGCGTCAGTCCTCGGCGCTCTGGTCGCCTTGTTTTCCCTCGTAACAGCGAGGTCGCGGAACGCCGCGGCTTCTGGATTCACGAGGCATCGGGCTGGCACGGCGCGAGCGTGTCCACGCAGTCAGCAAAAACGCCATCAAAAAGCCACCAAAATACCACTCGCGCTTTTGACTCCGTGTGCCATAAAGAAAAGGGCTGCTTTTTGTGTCGCTGGTCTTTCGAGACAGCAAAGAAAACAAAAGTCACAAGCTTGAATGGTATTTCGGTGGCTTTTTTTGAAGGCCTTTTAGCTGACTGCGTGGATCCCACGTCGACTCGCCGTTTGTCTTCAAGAACGGGAGGGACAAAGATGACCCCAAGAATTTTTGATCTTTTGTCTTGTTTGAAATTGTCAACTTCCTGAGAGACGACCAGAGCAGCCGGCGAAACACTTATCACAATGACATCACAATACCACAATAGCTTGAGACTTTGCAACATACAGTACAGATGCCCCCCCACCCCCCCATGATGCTCTTCTATATAAATGGCACAGGAAAACAAAGTCCTAGTCAAGAATGGAATTTTCATGGTGTTGTGTCAACTATGTGGAAACATTGACGCGGTGCCAGCCCAATCCCAGCCGATCCGGCGTTGGTCGTCCTGAGCGAGCATTGTGCTGAAAGCAATTTTAGCATTTCACTTGTAACGCGGGCTGGTTTGTACGTCCGCCTCACAGCGCGGAGGTTGCAGGGTTCGATTCCGGCTCTGGCCTTTCCGTGTGGAGTTTGCATATTCCCGCCGTGGCCGTTTGCGGGATATCGCGTTGCCGTTACAGCAAAACATCACATCGCTGGCTGGGTTCGGCATGAGAGGTGTTACGGCTCTTGATGCTGTAATTTTGCGGCATCTCAGTCAAAGAGACTAGCGTCCGCCTTCCTGTTTTGTCACCTTAGCTGGCGTCAAGTGCCACCTGCCGCGAGTGTGGCATTTATACGAGCGCTTAAATGCATCGCGGACTTCAATTGCGCTGCCCCGTCTGCACTTAGTGGTGCCGTTAAGAAGAACTTTCCCATGCTCAAGATATTTACACGGGTTAATTAAACTTCACGGCCACTGCTCGCACGGAGCGAGTGGCGCGAAATGCACGAGATGACGTACGCAGCTGCCTTCTAATAGACGCTTGAATCGGACAGCGGCACGGGTGGCCGGCTGCAACGCAGTGCGATAAACACCGAGAAGTCGAAATCAAATCACACGATCCCATACAGGCGGTCACACGCATCCTAAGTGGCATTTCGCACGTTGGTGCCTGCGTGTAAGCAAATACAGTATGCACGTTTAGAATAAACCGAAGTTGTTCAAGAGAACGATCTAGGTCGCAGCCATAAATGTTTTCAACCCGAACGATTTTGCAATCCAAGTTTTCTTTCCTCTTTACAGACAGCTTACTCTGTGTCGTATGATGAAACATTTTTGACTGATGTGGAAAACTAAGACTTCTGGAACATCAGTGAGTACTAAAAAAAAAAAAAAAAAAAAAAAAAAAAAAGTATATTTTTAAACACTTTTTTTTTTTCTCACTTTGCTGCCTTCTAATAGACGCTTGAATCGGACAGCGGCACGGGTGGCCGGCTGCAACGCAGTGCGATAAACACCGAGAAGTCGAAATCAAATCACACGATCCCATACAGGCGGTCACACGCATCCTAAGTGGCATTTCGCACGTTGGTGCCTGCGTGTAAGCAAATACAGTATGCACGTTTAGAATAAACCGAAGTTGTTCAAGAGAACGATCTAGGTCGCAGCCATAAATGTTTTCAACCCGAACGATTTTGCAATCCAAGTTTTCTTTCCTCTTTACAGACAGCTTACTCTGTGTCGTATGATGAAACATTTTTGACTGATGTGGAAAACTAAGACTTCTGGAACATCAGTGAGTACTAAAAAAAAAAAAAAAAAAACAACATGTATGTACATTGTTCAACTTTACTTTGATGTCAAACGCATATGTGCAATTATGGCGACCTGAGCAGTGCACAAACAAGTTTTTGAATGCTTTGCCAAGTGACATTTGCAATGCGCCCCGTCACGACATGGGAAAATGTGATGTTGCGTTCCTTCGGCGCGTGTAATCACGGGATGGCTGTCATTATGCAGTCAGCGTGGCTTTCCTTGCCAACAGTTCGTGGAGACGGAAGCTCATCATTGTTTTGATGGGAACTTTGTCTTAGCGCGAGGCCCTTTTCTCTCTTTTTATTTTTATTTTTATTTCCTTGATAAACACAAAGGCCAGTCAGACGGCTCCATCCCTTTTGCGGCCGCTCGATGCCTCCTGTTTGAATTGTCTGAATTCCAGTGAGGGAGGAATATGTGTTTTTGTGCAATGGACTCGAGTGCGGTGACCTCAAATGACTGATTATCTGCTCACTATTTGGCAAGCTGGAAGTCACCGTCATGACTTACAGCAAGTGTTGAACTCATGAAAAAGGATAAAGTGGTCGGTAACTTTGAATGCGTGTCTTTTTACTTGAGCCGTTCTCTGCATTCGACGTTTGCAGGGACGCGTACCTGGATGCCCGATGTGGTGAAATAGGGGATCTCAAACTTGACGCTGATTGGGGGCTTCCCCTCCTTATCTTCTGCTTCCACACTTGGGAGACCGAAGTGAGCGCGCATCAGGTACTCCTTGCCGCCCTGTCACGAGGACACCGATATCTTAGAAACCAACGCGCTGCGGGTGAATTAAAAGCAGGTTGGTTTGGCCCAAGAATGACTCATCGCAAGACCAACAAGCGACATTCAAAGGTCATTTGCATAGCTCGCACTCCGTCTTGTGAGTCACTCACGGGGAAGGACTTAATGGACCAGACGATCTCGCTGTTCTCAGGAACCCACTTGACGCTGCCAACCGTGGTCTTGAACTTGGGAGAGTCAGCGTCTGTTGGCACAGGAATGTGGATCTCCACGTTGTTGGCGGTGGAGCGCCGTTTGAACTGGCTTTTGGCCTAGGTGGGGCGGGTGGGAACACAAGTGGGTGAACGAGCAAGATGAGAAACCAGTTTGTTGTTTCGGATTTTGCTTGTCACGCACACGACAGCGGCGACGGTGAATCATAATCACTGCGGTGGCAGTTCAAACATAAGATTGACCGATTCATTTAACCATCTAATCGTTAAACAACAATTAGCGATTTCCCCCCAATACAACGATGGGAAGCAGACATCAGAATTTACCTTAATCATATACTCAATGCGACTGTGGGAGTGCTTCTCGATGACTGATTCAATCCAGATCAGCGGCTTCACCTGAGACATAACCAACAGCACACACAGCCGATCATCTGCATGCAAATTGAGTGGATCGTATTGAACAGCCGTTTTCTTGCTCCACAGTCTCCCTCTAGTGGGCGGCAGACTATACAACAGCAGGAAATTCATTTTGTTGTGGAGTCATGCACACCAGGGACAAATTTGAGTAGTTTTTTTCCCGTTCTTTTTCAATCACGGTCAACGATGGCCCGATTGTGTAATGTCTCTGATACACAAATTGTTTTGATTTTGATTATGTGTTCCAAACATGTAAATGACATGCAACTTATGTACGGACAAGAAAAAAAAGGAATACTCTCACAAAGTGGACAAGCAAGACAATTGCAAAAAGGAAAAAAGTGAACAGTAATTTCATTTACGTGTATGAAGAAATATATGGGTGGGAAGAAATAAAACTTAATTAACCCATCTTCATAAACTACTGTTATAGTGCCTTGCAAAATTATAAGCCACCCTTGAACTTTTTGACCCTTTGCCACATTTCAGGTTTCAAACAACGATATAAAATGGGTTTTTGTGTGTGTGTGTGAAGTGGAAGGAAATTCATACAATATTTTCAACTTTTTAAAAATAATAATCAGCTCATACTCACGTGAGTGTTAAGGCGGTATGACATGAGCTCGAACTCGCCGTCAGGCGGGATGAAGGAGATGGTGCGGTCGTTCTCGAAGCGAGATAGTCGGACGCACTGGTGAAATTTGACATCCTCCAACTCCACAGATTTACTCTTACCGCCTGAAAGCAAGGAAGCCGCGGCAGAGGGGATTTTACAAGAAAAAGCGGGAAAATATCTGAACGGTGTCAGGCAAAAAGTCAATTCTGTAGTTTCACCCGATTCGAGATGGGCATCATAGACGAGTAATACAATTGTATGCTGTATGCTTAGATGTTGTACTATGGTGCTGTATCGGCACCTTAATCCAGATTTTCACCAATTTTTGTTCCTCCCATTCTCATGAACCATGATCCCACAATATGCCCAGGGTACGTCATCATGAGAACTCACGTCCAGTGTTTTCAAACAGAACCTTGTCGTTGAGGCCCAGGCGCAGCTCAGGCATGCCGGACAGGAAGACGCGCATCTTAATGGAGCCGACGATTTCGCTGCGCAGGACGTTGCCGTTGGCACTGACCTGAGGAGTGAAGGTAGTAGCACGGAGAAGCAAATTCTTTTAAAGAGCCATCTTGACTCAAGGATGTGGTGGTGCACACAAGAAGGGTATCGGAGCGGCTCAGACACACACGTTGACACAAGGCTGAAACAATCAGTTCCCTACCAGGAGGTTGACTGACTCAATGACGTCCAGGAAGACTTCGTTTTTCCTGTACTTGATGCCTTCCGAGCGCCACGAAACAGCATTGGTGACAGTGGCGGGTGGGCGGGGCGCACCGGTGTCCAACTTGTGCCCCTCCTGAGTGATATACCTGACGCGGAACAAAAACACACAAGTCAAACGGTCTGCTTTTGCATGCAGCGTTGCAAAATAGGATTTCTCACTCTTGCAGAATCTTGCTGTCGGTGGTCTGCGGGTAGCCAAAGTCCATCAACTCGTCCATCAGCTCGTAAATAATGACAAAGTTATCCCGGATGCTCTCTTCCTCCAGTTCTTTGAAATACTCCGAAAAAACCTTGAGGCATTTAAATGTTGCTTTTAAAATCGATACACCAACAATGTTGCCTTTCAAAATGTCATTCCTACCTGGACGATTTTGTACAAAAAGGAGAAAACCAAGGAAACGCTGGCGTTTTTCTTCGATGTTGCTACCACTGAGGCAATGAAGGTTAAGAGATTTTAATCACGACAAAAGTGCAGTTATTCTCTTTATTTCTGTGGCGCAATAGTTTAGCGTGTATAATTGGCAAAGGAGCAATTGCGTTCATGATTCATACATTGTGTGTGTGTGACTGTTTGACCGTGCATGTAGTGGACTTTTTTATTTTTGGTTAAAGATTATTTCTAGCTCTTCTATTCATTTCTATTGTGCAAAGCGGTGGTTGTATGATAACTGGTGAGATCAGCCACTATTATTAATCATATGACACATAAATTGCATGAACACATGGACTATTTTGACTACAGGTATGTATTACTCAAATCATTATTTCGTGTTATTATGCAAGGTGCGGTTATCATTAATAAATAACAAGGAACGCATTCTAAAACTAGACGGGCTATTAGGGGCATCAGGAAAAAAAACCTGAAACAGCATTCAAGAGCTGCCAACAAAACAGGAAAAAAAACCCCAAAATTCCACCAGGTGGTGCCAAAATACTACTTTCATCGCTTTTGCCCAAGCACAAATATAGTAAATACTGTGGATGAGTTTTTACCAATTAATGGGAGGTAGGCTCCCCCCAAAATATCTGTTAAATATGCGAATTTGCAAATGCCAAACTGTGAATTTCATGGGGTTCAACGTATGTCTTAAGCACGGTTCAAACGGTCTTGTGGGAGTAAACCTTTAGTGTGTGATTCAGTGATGCGGAAGGATACAGTAGAGGTTATTATGTTTAATCCACATGAAGCGTACGCCGCCGTGGGCCAGGATGGGAGACAGCGTCCCCTCCTCCTCCTTGTCCATCAGGAGGCTCATGAAATGCTCGATTTCAGACATGTCCACATCGCCACGGTAGTTCCGGCACACCAGTACCTGATGGGAACATGCCACAGTTCATGAAGCTAGAAACCTTCAAAGCATTTGCAGTTGAAGGAGATCTCATGAGCCAGAGAGAGGGGGAAAAAAAGTTAAACGCTTAAAAGGCTAATTTATTCAAGATCGTGTTTACGTATGTGTTATGACATTTTTTCCAAAAGGAAAAACTATTTTCACATCATCTGTGAAGAAAAAAATGGTTGTTTTCCTTTATTTCTGTGAAGGTTGATGCAAAGTAATGATGGTGGGACACAATTACTGGTGATTTAAGGTAGGGTGGACTAAGAGGAAAACTTGTTTTTTAAAAATGTTTTGTCAATTGGTTTTACTATAAGCGAAGGTGATTTGTTTGGAATATAAATGCCTGACAGTTGCAATAAATAAAAAAAATACCAACAAAAGTAGTAGCAGCTATACCACTAGTAGTACACACAAATCATTCAGGACACTCAATGTTTGCCACATTGAAACAGTCTGTTGTTGTTGTTGTGGTGGTGGTGGTGGGGGGGGGGGGACTATACAGTATTCTTCTTGCAATTAAGTGGATTTGAATCGGAAACAACACCTCAAGCCCATTTTGAATAATAATAATAACAACAATACGTGCGTTTGCTTATTGCTAGCACCCTGGTTAACTGTACAAGAGAAGAAACAGCTGTCAGCTTCTTGGAGGTGTTTTTGAGCGTTTACAGCAGGCCGACTAACGTTTGACACGACATACTGCACACCCAACCGCACCGATAATACTTTGCATTGACTGGCTTTATTTTGATCCCACGGGACATTGCTAATGACACACCGTTATCCACCTCGCATTAAGCTGTCAGCGCGGAATGCGCTAGCATGGCGGCTCGCTGGTTAGCTCGTTAGGCTAACGCTCGCCGGCTAGTCCCCGTTAGACAGCTCTCTTTTTTTACAGCAGGCCGACTAACGTTTGACACGACATACTGCACACCCAACCGCACCGATAATACTTTGCATTGACTGGCTTTATTTTGATCCCACGGGACATTGCTAATGACACACCGTTATCCACCTCGCATTAAGCTGTCAGCGCGGAATGCGCTAGCATGGCGGCTCGCTGGTTAGCTCGTTAGGCTAACGCTCGCCGGCTAGTCCCCGTTAGACAGCTCTCTTTTACCTTTCCTTTCAAATCCAAGACGTAAACGGCGCTCGCAGACATCTTGGAGAGTTTTTTTTTTTTCACGCCGAGCGCCTCGTCCACACAGCGTCGCCTTTGCTAGATGATAACTTATTCCGAGAGAAAAAATAATTTTGGGCGTTCATTCATAATACCGAAGGGGGAAAAATAAAGGTAAGCAGCCCTTCCGCTTTTTGGTCGCGCCAGTCAGCGCCTCCTGTTGCGTCGGGGGTGGAAGTGCAAGATGGGGTAATAGGACCTATGTGGTAAGAGACCTGTGGGTCGTGAGTTTGCCAAAGGACTGGGGAAAAGCACCTGTAAAAATATGAAACGTCTATAATCTCTTGTGTTTTACACAAGTTGTTTTCAAGAGGTACCAAAGATGACCGGTTCCAATGTGACTTTGTACAAAGAAGTTGGCTAAATTTGTGCAGTTATGCACGCAAATATTCACTGGTCCGTGAATGTAACTACACTACTTATGTAGCTTGTAGCTACACTACTAATGTAGCTCAATGATCCAAGCCTTAGTATACAAATTATTGGTGTTCT
>NW_017806235.1:531747-540799 GCF_001891065.2 Hippocampus comes
TGTGTGTGTGTGTGTGTGTGGTGTGCTGGCGGCATCCTGAGGGACCAAATAAGGCGCTGCGCTCATGATGTGACTTCATGTTTAAGTGCGTGAGCTTGTGCCACTGATATTTATGACTTCATGTTTAGTTAGGAGGAGGTCCTCAGGCAATATTGTCGTGCCAAATGCCTGAAAACCAAACTCCGCGCAAATGTCCAGACACGCCGTTGCAGAGAGAATCAAGCTTTTGCATCTTTTTTTCCACGTGCAATGTAACTACCGTATGGACTGCTCTTGTGTGTCTTCTGCAAAGCAGTTGCCAATTTATGACTATTTTTACTGACGTTTTTATTGGATGCACAGTATAATACGGCACCCTATTGTTTCGATGTCTCTGACGCACGTGTCATTGTCAATCCAAATATAGACTCTTTATTGATCCATGTGCAGTTTTCTTGGCACCTTCAATGCTGCTGACTACTCTTGCTGCGATTTACTTCGATGTCTACATAGATTTAATGCCATAGTATTCCATTCATGTATTATTCATCATTTAATCCGTGCTAATATGCAAAATGTAGTCTATTTATTGATACACAAAAGGCTTTTTTTGCTTCATATAATGCTGCTGACTGTTCTTGCTGCTTTTCACATTCACATCTGGACATATTGCAGGCTATGGTATTTCATTGACGCATTCTTATTTATGTAAAAAAAAAAAAAAATCCATGCTTCTATTTTAAAAAATTCTTGATCCATGTATAGATTTATCCATCCATCCAGCTATTATCTGAATTGCTTCATCCTCACGAGGGCAATGCTCAAGCCTATCCCAGCAGTAATCACAAGTGCCTTTGGTTGTCTGTTGATTACTATTTTTTCTTTTTATTTGTTTATATATTTATGTCTTTAGGTCATTTTTATGCAGAAAAAAAGAGTTAAAATAATCAATTAATAACATAGAAACATCTCATGAAGAGATGAAAAGGAAAGATGGAGAAGCCATGCTAATTGCTCCATAAGATTGAGACTTAACGAATGAACACCAAATCCATTCTTTAAAATCCAATATTTTGTGTAACGCGAGAGGAGAAATTGTTCGAATTGATTCTCAAAGGCGACGACAGGGTGAACGCAAGTTGATATCGAGATATATCGCTTATATGGTCACTGGTCACTTTTCTTATGAGCTTTATTTTTAGCTTCATGGCAGCTGGCACGTACAAGCCGAAAGCCATCACACATGAACGCTAATGTTACGCCCGCGCGCACACACACACACACACACACACACACACACACACACAGGGACTAACTTCCTGCTTGCGAAAAATATTTGTCACTGTTTCGGTTGTCCCTATTGTGCAGGAATATATGAGAAGCAGGACCTTTCGCAAAATCTCACGAGAAAACATCCAACAAAGTCCTTTTTGACAAGTAAACGCCCCGCTCCAAAAGAGGCATCTGTCTTTCCGTCATGAAAAACAAGACCGGGCAGTAGTCAATCACTCCAGTTAATCATGGAGCCCATCAACTAGTCGCCAAGTACTTTGGACTAATAAATGCCTCCGCCCCAAATAGCCGCCTGGCCCTCCCTGGTTCTCCTTTCCTTCTTCTCAAATGAAGAATGATTAAGAAATTAAGAAAAAGTCTATTGCTTAGGCCATCAAGTAGTCATCAGCTGTGTCATCCACTTACCAGAAGAAACACCAAATAATACCCCCCCCCCCACCATTAAGAAAAAAAATGATAGTAACTGTAATTACGTAAGCATCAGCTGCTGAGGCCTGGAAACAGTTGGCAGGTGCGGCATCCACCAGTGACAAATGAATGCTTCCCTCCTTTTACCCATTAGGGGAAAAAAAAACAGGTAAATACTGTCGCTACTTATTAGTTAGCTGGAGAGCTGATGAAGTTGTCGCTGTGTGTGCCATCCGCCTTTGGCCACTAAACACCACCCTTGATTAGGTGCCTCCTTTTTCCTATCAAGAGGGGGAAAAAAATGCTTCAGTTTAACTCTTCACAAACAGCCAGTGAAGAGTTAGTGGTTGAGCCCAACAAGTGTGTGCCGCTTGAGGCATCCACTTACGATTAGTAAACGCCTCCCTGAAACAGACCCTGCAGTGTCAAAAGTCCTGTACTATTATATTCAAAACAAACAAACAAACAAAAAAAGCAGGTGATTAACAATTAGCTTCATTGCATTTCTGTTTGATCTGAAATCAGATGGCAGCTCATTTTCGCTGGCATGGATTTTTTTTTTTCCCCCCATCCGGAATGAAAACTATGTCTTTTCTAACCAACTCTGGTATTAACATCCATCTCAACATTCCCAAACTCGAACACATGCACCAAAAGTGGGGGAGGAGGTGAGCAGTGATCCAAATAAGGACATGTGCTGCCAAAACATCTCCACCACGTTGCTTCTCCAGAAGCATTTGAGAAGTTTATATTAGGGAGGGGAGGGAGGTGGGGAGGGTTGCAGATTATGTTGTAGACTCGAGTAAGGGAGGAGGGAAGAGGGGTGGACATGTCGGGGTTGTCACTGGGGAACCGAGGTTGACTCCACTTTAAATCACACACAGCTCCGGCGGACCTTCACTCCGTGCATCCTCCCCTTCGTCCTCTGACGAGCTCCTCTCTCCTCCTCTCTTGTCGCTTCTCTCTTTTCTAGCTCCTCAGAGCCCTTCGCAATCTATTTTCCCCCCCACTTGACTGACGCCCGAAAGCCCGACAGACCCGACGCCATGGAGGCCATCAAGAAGAAGATGCAGATGCTGAAGTTGGACAAGGAGAACGCCTTAGACCGGGCGGAGCAGGCTGAGACGGACCAGAAGTCGGCGGAGGAGAAATGCAAACAGGTGGCTTTAACTTCCTGCTCGATGTTCTTTGCTCGGAGCGTATTCATTGCGGTCTTACAACAGAAGATATTAGAAGTAATGTTTCGCAAAATCGCAGCGATTGATACCGCCCTCAAATAAGGCGCCCCTTGATCCATTCAGAACCAAAATGTGTCGTGACTCTAATTATGGCACTTCGTAGACACTGTTGCTCATCCCGTTAAATAGTCGTCGGCATCGTTCACAAATGAAAAATAAATGCGTGACTCACATTTTGACGCCTCCCTTTTCACATAAAAAAAAAGAACAGTGTGTCTGTAATGAATGCAGTTCATGGACGCTATTGGTCACACTCAGTCGTGAAAACCGTCGTGGTTGCGTGCATCATCTGCCACAAATAAAACCCCACTTATCTCATCAGGTCAAAACAGGTACCGTAGTAACACAAATGTCTTCAGTTGACACATTGGCATTTAAGAGCAAACACGCGCCTCCCTTTGGCTATCAGAAAAAAAAAAGGCGAGTAACTCTAATTACTTTTGTTCATAGACACGATTGTTCCCACGTCGATGTGAACATAGCACGAAGCACCCATGCCCATGAGCCCGTAAAGTGGTTGCGCAGGGCTTCACCCTCTTAAATGAAGGCCTCCCTCAAATAGATCCTTCTCCGTTACATTTGAACGGCAGAACCCGGCGAGGCGCGCAAACAGCCTCTCAGATTAATTACAGCGTGGATACTTAGCACATTTTGTGAACGATTAGCATGGCCATCGAAGTTCCTGGTCGACTGATACGCTGTCAACTCGCAATGTTGCCTGCGCCTCCCTTTGACGAAAGGCCACTCGATAGGAGCAAAGTGGAACGTGGAGATGTAAGATTATCTCCAAGGTGGCTAAAAAAAGACAATTACTGCTCGGTGGGAGACGGTGTCAACACAGTGGTGTGTCAGGAATGACAGAGATTCGCCAACAAAGCCAGGAGCTTCCATTAAATCAAGTGGAAGCCCCCCTCTACCTTCTTAAGGGAGCACTCAGTTGCCCACCGAGCTCATCTTCCACATTGGGAAGAGTCAGCATGAAATTCTAGACGACGGAGCGTTTGTTTGCGCTTTCTTAGCTATTCTTGGCCAGACTCAAGTGTGCGGCGGATGACAAAATACGGCATCGGCGTCCGCCAGCTGCAGTTTGGCCACGTTCCTCACGGAGGGTCTACGCCAACGGAGCCGGACCCCACCAAAGTCCTTTCATGAACCCACTGGATGTTCTGCCACGTTGGCAGTGTGGATCTGTAAGCACTATTAAACCAGAATAGCACACTGACTAGGGTGCAGACCTCCACCAAGGCCAAGGCAATCGGCCACTCGCAGCTCTGGAAGTGCAGCTCCATCTGGTGGGTCTCTGCCCAGCTCGGCCCCTGATGCAAGTGGGCTGGAACCGTGAAATGAGACAAAAAATGTTTGCGATCCCCAACTTTGAAAGTAGAACTTTTTTTTTTTTTTTATGACTGTATTATCTAAAACAACAGCCATCTCTCGAAAATGAAGATGTAGTACTCGGGTTCATCGATGTTATTGTTCGTGCCAGTACAATGAGTTGATGACTGAGCACATTAACTCGTTACCGGGTGCCTCATCCACTAAAAACAAAGAAACACCTCCTTCTAGTACAGTGCTTCTTAACCTTGTTGGAAGTACCGAACCCAACCGGTTCATATGCGCATTCACCGAACCCTTGAAAAACAAGAATATGACTCTTTCCAAATTCAAGACATAAAAAAATGCATTTATTAAAAAGTTTTATTTTGTGCAATGTTCATTTTGGTGAAACATGATTTTAATACGTCAACTAATGTCCAGAGTATTTAAATGTAAATCCAAGAGACTTTTTTTTTCCCCAGTGTGTGACTCAGTTTTTGTGCATGCTCAAGGTGGAGTCAGCACAGGAATAATGTGGGCAAACAAAGGAACTATGTGGACAAATGATTCTAACACCTTCTCCCTTAAACTGACACTGTCAGAGAAGAAGCTATTTATTTGAAGGGGACATGTGGAAAAGATACTTTTTGATGGCTTGTGTTCAACGATTTGGAAGTGCCCGTCCTCCATATTGTGACAGTAATACTTATTTGAATAACATTGGCCCCACATTACATTTTTACACCCATGAGTTTGTGGTTAGGTTGTTGTGGTGAAGTGCTTCCTTCGTATGGGAAAATACAATCTGTTGTTTGACTGTGTATTGAGTGATTGAGGTTTCTTCACAGATTGCCGTTAGCTAGCAGCGCTACCGGCGTTAGCTTCGGAAATATGACTCTTTCCAAATTCAAGACATAAAAAAATGCATTTATTAAAAAAAACAGAAAAAAAGTTAATCAAATTTCAAGACATAAGTATGCGGGTTTTTTTTGTTTGTTTTTTTTATTACGACAGTCACACGTTGACAACTGAGCGAACAAAATTTCCCGCAGCACTGATTGGACAAGCGTTGTTATGTGATCATCTGCAGCCAGTGATGGCCAAGCGATACTTTTTGATGGCTTGTGTTCAACGATTTGGAAGTGCCCGTCCTCCATATTGTGACAGTAATACTTATTTGAATAACTATACTTTTTGATGGCTTGTGTTCAACGATTTGGATCTCTGAAGTGCCCGCCCTCCATATTGTGACAGTAATACTTATTTGAATAACATTGGCCCCACATTACATTTTTACACCCATGATTTTGTGGTTAGGTTGTTGTGGTGAAGTGCTTCCTTCGTATGGGAAAATACAATCTGTTGTTTGACTGTGTATTGAGTGATTGAGGTTTCTTCACAGATTGCCGTTAGCTAGCAGCGCTACCGGCGTTAGCTTCGGATACAAATAACCTAGAAATGGATAAAATGGACAAGTGTTTGCAGTTTAAACAAAGCAGTATATTGTTGTACCGGATCTCACTTGTTTGTGCAAGTGGCCATAATGTTGTGGCCTCTTTGGGAGGCACAATAAAACGCTTCTTCTCCTCCTATAGTATACTTTGTAGAAGTCGAGAGGATATATGCTGTCTGAAATATCTGGCAATCTGATACGACCGAGGTAACGTCATCCCCTCTGTAGCTCTGGAGAACTAGCACGTTTTGTCATGAGGGGCCTTTCAGCGCAGGACCTCCGGTGGGATGCGTGGGCCTCTTCAAAGTGACACATGTCGCTGCTAAGATTGAGGAGAGACATTGTCAGGACGCAACTGGGAGGTTGCGGGGCCCCAAGCTAAATGTAATTCTATATATTGAATTACGGGTTCCCCAACTGAAGGGCGGAGGGCTAAAATGAGTCGAGGCCAAATTCAAATTAGGTTATACTGTAATTTTTTTGGCAACGTACTTATCTTCTCTATGGATTTCTGTTCGGATGGGCCAGTTTTGGGCGGCTGTCTTGTGTCATACAAATGAGCCACTGCACACTTGGCTCAATGTGTTTTTTCACACTTTGTATGGTGGAGAAAGATGCGGAATTGCCACCTGCCGAAAACAAATACCGTGCGGCTTTGCCTCTGGAAAGCGGATGTTATGGCGAGAATTATGCTTCCAATGGCATCCAAACAGTCTTCTCTGGGCTCTTCCGATGGAGCCAAGGCAATAATAAACACGATTGGTCTTTTTTATGACATAATATTTCACACTGTTGAAACTGATGCACTTGTCTGTGCTGGTCATTTCCTAAACATGAATTTATTGAACACGATACTTAAGAACCTTTCATTTATGGGAAGAATTACTTGAAGCGGTTTGTTCTTTTCCATAAAAGAATATAACCAGTCTGTAATGTTGCACTGACCTAAAAAGAGAAGATTTAAGCTCTTTTATATTACCAAATATATTTTTTTCCTTATTACTCACAGTATTCTTTTTAGTTGACCATATTTCATTTATTGGAGAATTTACTTCTGGTGTTTTCTCTGTGCATTGTTCAGTTTCTAAAAAGAAGACAAACTACTGACTGGCTGACTGTAATACTTCCATGTGTGTTCGCATGCCCAAGTCTCTTCCCTCTCTCTGCTTTGCTCATGTCTGGAGTCAGTGGTTGTCACAGTATAATTTGCAGACATGTTTGTACAGATGAGCATGGGGGGGCACTGACGTGTTTGTTGACTCAGCGCACAGGTGTTACAATGTTGCTGCATTTTTTTTTTTTCACTAAACATAAAGCACACTCGTAGACACAAATGTGTTTTCCTCTGCATACTCATTCTCCACTAGTTTATACTTAGCAGGACTCTCCAACGATATGCTCCCAAGGCAATCCTGTGGCTTTTTGGGGGAGTTTTTGCCCATAAAAGGAGAAGAGGAGTTCAGTCGAGCTTTCCTGTGGGAGGGTTCCCATTTCGAGCACTCTGCATCTGATTCCCTTCTCTCCTCTCTTGTGTGTTCCAAAGGCCTCTTCGTCTTCATGCGGGGATAACACAACAGATGGTGTGAAATTGCGGAATATCTATTGTCAAGGGTCATTCTTACGTGAAAGAGTTTTGTCAAAGTTGCGTGAATGTGTGTGTGTGTGTGTGTGTGGTGTGCTGGCGGCATCCTGAGGGACCAAATAAGGCGCTGCGCTCATGATGTGACTTCATGTTTAAGTGCGTGAGCTTGTGCCACTGATATTTATGACTTCATGTTTAGTTAGGAGGAGGTCCTCAGGCAATATTGTCGTGCCAAATGCCTGAAAACCAAACTCCGCGCAAATGTCCAGACACGCCGTTGCAGAGAGAATCAAGCTTTTGCATCTTTTTTTCCACGTGCAATGTAACTACCGTATGGACTGCTCTTGTGTGTCTTCTGCAAAGCAGTTGCCAATTTATGACTATTTTTACTGACGTTTTTATTGGATGCACAGTATAATACGGCACCCTATTGTTTCGATGTCTCTGACGCACGTGTCATTGTCAATCCAAATATAGACTCTTTATTGATCCATGTGCAGTTTTCTTGGCACCTTCAATGCTGCTGACTACTCTTGCTGCGATTTACTTCGATGTCTACATAGATTTAATGCCATAGTATTCCATTCATGTATTATTCATCATTTAATCCGTGCTAATATGCAAAATGTAGTCTATTTATTGATACACAAAAGGCTTTTTTTGCTTCATATAATGCTGCTGACTGTTCTTGCTGCTTTTCACATTCACATCTGGACATATTGCAGGCTATGGTATTTCATTGACGCATTCTTATTTATGTAAAAAAAAAAAAAAATCCATGCTTCTATTTTAAAAAATTCTTGATCCATGTATAGATTTATCCATCCATCCAGCTATTATCTGAATTGCTTCATCCTCACGAGGGCAATGCTCAAGCCTATCCCAGCAGTAATCACAAGTGCCTTTGGTTGTCTGTTGATTACTATTTTTTCTTTTTATTTGTTTATATATTTATGTCTTTAGGTCATTTTTATGCAGAAAAAAAGAGTTAAAATAATCAATTAATAACATAGAAACATCTCATGAAGAGATGAAAAGGAAAGATGGAGAAGCCATGCTAATTGCTCCATAAGATTGAGACGTAACGAATGAACACCAAATCCATTCTTTAAAATCCAATATTTTGTGTAACGCGAGAGGAGAAATTGTTCGAATTGATTCTCAAAGGCGACGACAGGGTGAACGCAAGTTGATATTGAGATATATCGCTTATATGGTCACTGGTCACTTTTCTTATGAGCTTTATTTTTAGCTTCATGGCAGCTGGCACGTACAAGCCGAAAGCCATCACACATGAACGCTAATGTTACGCCCGCGCGCACACACACACACACACACACACACACACACACACAGGGACTAACTTCCTGCTTGCGAAAAATATTTGTCACTGTTTCGGTTGTCCCTATTGTGCAGGAATATATGAGAAGCAGGACCTTTCGCAAAATCTCACGAGAACACATCCAACAAATTACTTTTTGACAAGTAAACGCCCCGCTCCAAAAGAGGCATCTGTCTTTCCGTCATGAAAAACAAGACCGGGCAGTAGTCAATCACTCCAGTTAATCATGGAGCCCATCAACTAGTCGCCAAGTACTTTGGACTAATAAATGCCTCCGCCCCAAATAGCCGCCTGGCCCTCCCTGGTTCTCCTTTCCTTCTTCTCAAATGAAGAATGATTAAGAAATTAAGAAAAAGTCTATTGCTTAGGCCATCAAGTAGTCATCAGCTGTGTCATCCACTTACCAGAAGAAACACCAAATAATACCCCCCCCCACCCCC
>NW_017806235.1:540979-547676 GCF_001891065.2 Hippocampus comes
ACCACAAACAACACCCCCCCCCCCCCCACCATTAAGAAAAAAAATGATAGTAACTGTAATTACGTAAGCATCAGCTGCTGAGGCCTGGAAACAGTTGGCAGGTGCGGCATCCACCAGTGACAAATGAATGCTTCCCTCCTTTTACCCATTAGGGGAAAAAAAAACAGGTAAATACTGTCGCTACTTATTAGTTAGCTGGAGAGCTGATGAAGTTGTCGCTGTGTGTGCCATCCGCCTTTGGCCACTAAACACCACCCTTGATTAGGTGCCTCCTTTTTCCTATCAAGAGGGGGAAAAAAATGCTTCAGTTTAACTCTTCACAAACAGCCAGTGAAGAGTTAGTGGTTGAGCCCAACAAGTGTGTGCCGCTTGAGGCATCCACTTACGATTAGTAAACGCCTCCCTGAAACAGACCCTGCAGTGTCAAAAGTCCTGTACTATTATATTCAAAACAAACAAACAAACAAAAAAAGCAGGTGATTAACAATTAGCTTCATTGCATTTCTGTTTGATCTGAAATCAGATGGCAGCTCATTTTCGCTGGCATGGATTTTTTTTTTTCCCCCCATCCGGAATGAAAACTATGTCTTTTCTAACCAACTCTGGTATTAACATCCATCTCAACATTCCCAAACTCGAACACATGCACCAAAAGTGGGGGAGGAGGTGAGCAGTGATCCAAATAAGGACATGTGCTGCCAAAACATCTCCACCACGTTGCTTCTCCAGAAGCATTTGAGAAGTTTATATTAGGGAGGGGAGGGAGGTGGGGAGGGTTGCAGATTATGTTGTAGACTCGAGTAAGGGAGGAGGGAAGAGGGGTGGACATGTCGGGGTTGTCACTGGGGAACCGAGGTTGACTCCACTTTAAATCACACACAGCTCCGGCGGACCTTCACTCCGTGCATCCTCCCCTTCGTCCTCTGACGAGCTCCTCTCTCCTCCTCTCTTGTCGCTTCTCTCTTTTCTAGCTCCTCAGAGCCCTTCGCAATCTATTTTCCCCCCCACTTGACTGACGCCCGAAAGCCCGACAGACCCGACGCCATGGAGGCCATCAAGAAGAAGATGCAGATGCTGAAGTTGGACAAGGAGAACGCCTTAGACCGGGCGGAGCAGGCTGAGACGGACCAGAAGTCGGCGGAGGAGAAATGCAAACAGGTGGCTTTAACTTCCTGCTCGATGTTCTTTGCTCGGAGCGTATTCATTGCGGTCTTACAACAGAAGATATTAGAAGTAATGTTTCGCAAAATCGCAGCGATTGATACCGCCCTCAAATAAGGCGCCCCTTGATCCATTCAGAACCAAAATGTGTCGTGACTCTAATTATGGCACTTCGTAGACACTGTTGCTCATCCCGTTAAATAGTCGTCGGCATCGTTCACAAATGAAAAATAAATGCGTGACTCACATTTTGACGCCTCCCTTTTCACATAAAAAAAAAGAACAGTGTGTCTGTAATGAATGCAGTTCATGGACGCTATTGGTCACACTCAGTCGTGAAAACCGTCGTGGTTGCGTGCATCATCTGCCACAAATAAAACCCCACTTATCTCATCAGGTCAAAACAGGTACCGTAGTAACACAAATGTCTTCAGTTGACACATTGGCATTTAAGAGCAAACACGCGCCTCCCTTTGGCTATCAGAAAAAAAAAAGGCGAGTAACTCTAATTACTTTTGTTCATAGACACGATTGTTCCCACGTCGATGTGAACATAGCACGAAGCACCCATGCCCATGAGCCCGTAAAGTGGTTGCGCAGGGCTTCACCCTCTTAAATGAAGGCCTCCCTCAAATAGATCCTTCTCCGTTACATTTGAACGGCAGAACCCGGCGAGGCGCGCAAACAGCCTCTCAGATTAATTACAGCGTGGATACTTAGCACATTTTGTGAACGATTAGCATGGCCATCGAAGTTCCTGGTCGACTGATACGCTGTCAACTCGCAATGTTGCCTGCGCCTCCCTTTGACGAAAGGCCACTCGATAGGAGCAAAGTGGAACGTGGAGATGTAAGATTATCTCCAAGGTGGCTAAAAAAAGACAATTACTGCTCGGTGGGAGACGGTGTCAACACAGTGGTGTGTCAGGAATGACAGAGATTCGCCAACAAAGCCAGGAGCTTCCATTAAATCAAGTGGAAGCCCCCCTCTACCTTCTTAAGGGAGCACTCAGTTGCCCACCGAGCTCATCTTCCACATTGGGAAGAGTCAGCATGAAATTCTAGACGACGGAGCGTTTGTTTGCGCTTTCTTAGCTATTCTTGGCCAGACTCAAGTGTGCGGCGGATGACAAAATACGGCATCGGCGTCCGCCAGCTGCAGTTTGGCCACGTTCCTCACGGAGGGTCTACGCCAACGGAGCCGGACCCCACCAAAGTCCTTTCATGAACCCACTGGATGTTCTGCCACGTTGGCAGTGTGGATCTGTAAGCACTATTAAACCAGAATAGCACACTGACTAGGGTGCAGACCTCCACCAAGGCCAAGGCAATCGGCCACTCGCAGCTCTGGAAGTGCAGCTCCATCTGGTGGGTCTCTGCCCAGCTCGGCCCCTGATGCAAGTGGGCTGGAACCGTGAAATGAGACAAAAAATGTTTGCGATCCCCAACTTTGAAAGTAGAACTTTTTTTTTTTTTTTATGACTGTATTATCTAAAACAACAGCCATCTCTCGAAAATGAAGATGTAGTACTCGGGTTCATCGATGTTATTGTTCGTGCCAGTACAATGAGTTGATGACTGAGCACATTAACTCGTTACCGGGTGCCTCATCCACTAAAAACAAAGAAACACCTCCTTCTAGTACAGTGCTTCTTAACCTTGTTGGAAGTACCGAACCCAACCGGTTCATATGCGCATTCACCGAACCCTTGAAAAACAAGAATATGACTCTTTCCAAATTCAAGACATAAAAAAATGCATTTATTAAAAAAAACAGAAAAAAAGTTAATCAAATTTCAAGACATAAGTATGCGGGTTTTTTTTGTTTGTTTTTTTTATTACGACAGTCACACGTTGACAACTGAGCGAACAAAATTTCCCGCAGCACTGATTGGACAAGCGTTGTTATGTGATCATCTGCAGCCAGTGATGGCCAAGCGGGCGTGTCATAACTAATTGATATGTTGAGTCGGGTATGTCTTTACCTCCATGGCAGAGGCTCCGTCGAACCCCTGAGACCTAATTCACCCCTGCGGTGCAATCGAACCCAGGTTAAGAACCACTGTTCTAGTAGATGGTTCCCTTTTCTCATCAGGAAGGAAAAAAATCCCGAGACACTATGTTAGGCATTACAGAGTTCATTGCTGAGACCGTCAAGTAGTTGCCTGTTGCCTCACGGTGAGCCGATTTGACCGTTGATGCTTCCCAAAACAGCAGCACCTACCAGAGCGCGAAAGCAGCCGCCGAAGTTTACCAAGTGTGGGCTCTTACTGTGTGTTGTAAAGTGTTAAAGATGAGCTCATGTCAAATGTGGTGACAATGACTTTTACGACAAGTCGGGCTCCAGTAGACTAACAGGCGCTTCCTCCACAATGTTGTGATTTTTATATCGCAGGGCGCTCTGCCACTTTTGGGTTCCAAAAATCTGCCTTGTTCTTTGCCGTTTTGCAGCATTTCCGTTTTCAACTTCTCTTTCACTTGACGTCAATTGAAATACTGTATACCCCAAGCAGAAGTTTAAAATAAGCCCCGCCCCCCACATACATTTACACTTGATAAAATCAATGCTACACAAGTAATTGAATAATTTCATCTTCTGACATAGTCATAACAGAGACATTCAAAAATTGTAAGATATTGGCAATATCCTTCTTTCTCACCAACAAGATATGAGGGAAATATGCCAGAAAACCTGACATCCTAAAACATGACTTTATTTTTTCATACATCTTGTAATAGTGACATTTTTCACTATTATTCCCCCAAAATAGTCTGCTTGCCCCAAATAGATTCCAACAGATTGCAACGCAGCGTGTGCAGTTGATTTAAATAAATGCTACACAAATAATTGACCTCAATAATTTTCCCACTCTTGCCACCCTCAAAACCCCCAAACAAATTATTCATTGTAAGATGCTTATGGTATTGTTTCCCATTATGAAAAAATAAAATAGATTCCTCGGCTCTAATAGATGCCTCCCCCTTCACAGATAAACGTTTACAGCCACACACACACACACACACACACAAAAAAAATCCCAAATATCATCTTATTGTAAAAATAAATACAGTAAATAAATAAATAAACAAATAAAGAAATGCCTCCCAGATCTGCAGTTGATGAAATAAATGCTCAACTATTTCCACTTCTGACATTGACAATGCATAAAAATAGATAAATACTACCAGTGAACAGTATCTATTATAAAAAAAAAAATAAAATAAAGAAATTAAAAACAAAAAAACTCCCTCATCTGCAGTTGATCAAATACTTTATTATTCCTGTTGTTTCACAGTAAAATACAACAACTGTACTTTTGGGAGCAACCCTGCTCCTTCTCAACCTCTTCCTGCCTTATGATGTGATGACAGATGATTTCGCTCTGGTTTCGTTCGCGGCTGAGTGATCCACAGTAACACCTGACTGACGTTTCAGCTGGAGGATGACCTGCTGGCTCTGCAGAAGAAGCTGAAGGGAACAGAAGATGAGCTGGACAAAGACACAAATGTGTTTTCCTCTGCATACTCATTCTCCACTAGTTTATACTTAGCAGGACTCTCCAACGATATGCTCCCAAGGCAATCCTGTGGCTTTTTGGGGGAGTTTTTGCCCATAAAAGGAGAAGAGGAGTTCAGTCGAGCTTTCCTGTGGGAGGGTTCCCATTTCGAGCACTCTGCATCTGATTCCCTTCTCTCCTCTCTTGTGTGTTCCAAAGGCCTCTTCGTCTTCATGCGGGGATAACACAACAGATGGTGTGAAATTGCGGAATATCTATTGTCAAGGGTCATTCTTACGTGAAAGAGTTTTGTCAAAGTTGCGTGAATGTGTGTGTGTGTGTGTGTGTGGTGTGCTGGCGGCATCCTGAGGGACCAAATAAGGCGCTGCGCTCATGATGTGACTTCATGTTTAAGTGCGTGAGCTTGTGCCACTGATATTTATGACTTCATGTTTAGTTAGGAGGAGGTCCTCAGGCAATATTGTCGTGCCAAATGCCTGAAAACCAAACTCCGCGCAAATGTCCAGACACGCCGTTGCAGAGAGAATCAAGCTTTTGCATCTTTTTTTCCACGTGCAATGTAACTACCGTATGGACTGCTCTTGTGTGTCTTCTGCAAAGCAGTTGCCAATTTATGACTATTTTTACTGACGTTTTTATTGGATGCACAGTATAATACGGCACCCTATTGTTTCGATGTCTCTGACGCACGTGTCATTGTCAATCCAAATATAGACTCTTTATTGATCCATGTGCAGTTTTCTTGGCACCTTCAATGCTGCTGACTACTCTTGCTGCGATTTACTTCGATGTCTACATAGATTTAATGCCATAGTATTCCATTCATGTATTATTCATCATTTAATCCGTGCTAATATGCGCAAAATGTACTATTTATTGATACACAAAAGGCTTTTTTTGCTTCATATAATGCTGCTGACTGTTCTTGCGCTTTTTCACATTCACATCTGGACATATTGCAGGCTATGGTATTTCATTGACGCATTCTTATTTATGTAAAAAAAAAAAAAAATCCATGCTTCTATTTTAAAAAATTCTTGATCCATGTATAGATTTATCCATCCATCCAGCTATTATCTGAATTGCTTCATCCTCACGAGGGCAATGCTCAAGCCTATCCCAGCAGTAATCACAAGTGCCTTTGGTTGTCTGTTGATTACTATTTTTTCTTTTTATTTGTTTATATATTTATGTCTTTAGGTCATTTTTATGCAGAAAAAAAGAGTTAAAATAATCAATTAATAACATAGAAACATCTCATGAAGAGATGAAAAGGAAAGATGGAGAAGCCATGCTAATTGCTCCATAAGATTGAGACGTAACGAATGAACACCAAATCCATTCTTTAAAATCCAATATTTTGTGTAACGCGAGAGGAGAAATTGTTCGAATTGATTCTCAAAGGCGACGACAGGGTGAACGCAAGTTGATATTGAGATATATCGCTTATATGGTCACTGGTCACTTTTCTTATGAGCTTTATTTTTAGCTTCATGGCAGCTGGCACGTACAAGCCGAAAGCCATCACACATGAACGCTAATGTTACGCCCGCGCGCACACACACACACACACACACACACACACACACACAGGGACTAACTTCCTGCTTGCGAAAAATATTTGTCACTGTTTCGGTTGTCCCTATTGTGCAGGAATATATGAGAAGCAGGACCTTTCGCAAAATCTCACGAGAACACATCCAACAAATTACTTTTTGACAAGTAAACGCCCCGCTCCAAAAGAGGCATCTGTCTTTCCGTCATGAAAAACAAGACCGGGCAGTAGTCAATCACTCCAGTTAATCATGGAGCCCATCAACTAGTCGCCAAGTACTTTGGACTAATAAATGCCTCCGCCCCAAATAGCCGCCTGGCCCTCCCTGGTTCTCCTTTCCTTCTTCTCAAATGAAGAATGATTAAGAAATTAAGAAAAAGTCTATTGCTTAGGCCATCAAGTAGTCATCAGCTGTGTCATCCACTTACCAGAAGAAACACCAAATAATACCCCCCCCCACCCCC
>NW_017806235.1:553861-558048 GCF_001891065.2 Hippocampus comes
TTTTTTTTTTTTTTTATGACTGTATTATCTAAAACAACAGCCATCTCTCGAAAATGAAGATGTAGTACTCGGGTTCATCGATGTTATTGTTCGTGCCAGTACAATGAGTTGATGACTGAGCACATTAACTCGTTACCGGGTGCCTCATCCACTAAAAACAAAGAAACACCTCCTTCTAGTACAGTGCTTCTTAACCTTGTTGGAAGTACCGAACCCAACCGGTTCATATGCGCATTCACCGAACCCTTGAAAAACAAGAATATGACTCTTTCCAAATTCAAGACATAAAAAAATGCATTTATTAAAAAAAACAGAAAAAAAGTTAATCAAATTTCAAGACATAAGTATGCGGGTTTTTTTTGTTTGTTTTTTTTATTACGACAGTCACACGTTGACAACTGAGCGAACAAAATTTCCCGCAGCACTGATTGGACAAGCGTTGTTATGTGATCATCTGCAGCCAGTGATGGCCAAGCGGGCGTGTCATAACTAATTGATATGTTGAGTCGGGTATGTCTTTACCTCCATGGCAGAGGCTCCGTCGAACCCCTGAGACCTAATTCACCCCTGCGGTGCAATCGAACCCAGGTTAAGAACCACTGTTCTAGTAGATGGTTCCCTTTTCTCATCAGGAAGGAAAAAAATCCCGAGACACTATGTTAGGCATTACAGAGTTCATTGCTGAGACCGTCAAGTAGTTGCCTGTTGCCTCACGGTGAGCCGATTTGACCGTTGATGCTTCCCAAAACAGCAGCACCTACCAGAGCGCGAAAGCAGCCGCCGAAGTTTACCAAGTGTGGGCTCTTACTGTGTGTTGTAAAGTGTTAAAGATGAGCTCATGTCAAATGTGGTGACAATGACTTTTACGACAAGTCGGGCTCCAGTAGACTAACAGGCGCTTCCTCCACAATGTTGTGATTTTTATATCGCAGGGCGCTCTGCCACTTTTGGGTTCCAAAAATCTGCCTTGTTCTTTGCCGTTTTGCAGCATTTCCGTTTTCAACTTCTCTTTCACTTGACGTCAATTGAAATACTGTATACCCCAAGCAGAAGTTTAAAATAAGCCCCGCCCCCCACATACATTTACACTTGATAAAATCAATGCTACACAAGTAATTGAATAATTTCATCTTCTGACATAGTCATAACAGAGACATTCAAAAATTGTAAGATATTGGCAATATCCTTCTTTCTCACCAACAAGATATGAGGGAAATATGCCAGAAAACCTGACATCCTAAAACATGACTTTATTTTTTCATACATCTTGTAATAGTGACATTTTTCACTATTATTCCCCCAAAATAGCCTGCTTGCCCCAAATAGATTCCAACAGATTGCAACGCAGCGTGTGCAGTTGATTTAAATAAATGCTACACAAATAATTGACCTCAATAATTTTCCCACTCTTGCCACCCTCAAAACCCCCAAACAAATTATTCATTGTAAGATGCTTATGGTATTGTTTCCCATTATGAAAAAATAAAATAGATTCCTCGGCTCTAATAGATGCCTCCCCCTTCACAGATAAACGTTTACAGCCACACACACACACACACACACACACAAAAAAAATCCCAAATATCATCTTATTGTAAAAATAAATACAGTAAATAAATAAATAAACAAATAAAGAAATGCCTCCCAGATCTGCAGTTGATGAAATAAATGCTCAACTATTTCCACTTCTGACATTGACAATGCATAAAAATAGATAAATACTACCAGTGAACAGTATCTATTATAAAAAAAAAAATAAAATAAAGAAATTAAAAACAAAAAAACTCCCTCATCTGCAGTTGATCAAATACTTTATTATTCCTGTTGTTTCACAGTAAAATACAACAACTGTACTTTTGGGAGCAACCCTGCTCCTTCTCAACCTCTTCCTGCCTTATGATGTGATGACAGATGATTTCGCTCTGGTTTCGTTCGCGGCTGAGTGATCCACAGTAACACCTGACTGACGTTTCAGCTGGAGGATGACCTGCTGGCTCTGCAGAAGAAGCTGAAGGGAACAGAAGATGAGCTGGACAAATACTCGGAGGCTCTGAAGGACGCTCAAGAGAAACTGGAGCTGTCGGAGAAGAAGGCCGCAGACGTGAGTTGGCCTGATGTGATGCCACCCGAGGCGTATTTTCCACATGAGGGAACGCAGAGTTGTGGTATCAATAGCCACGTTTGCAGAGGGCCTCAGAGTAAAAGTATCCAATGTGAATGCAGATGCCTGACTTGAAACAGAGGCTCTTGGAAATCGGATTAGGTTGTTGTCGTTTTTTTAATCTTAACTTCTTAAAGTCACATTGAAAAAGTATGTCACTTGAAAGCTTCAGGGATCATAATGCCACATAGTTCAAATGAAAACAGGGACATTTTTAAAGAATCTAACGTGGAGTCCACACACCACTCTTCAGATACTTGGGTTTTGTTTTTGTTGTTGTTGTGCTGTAGGCTCCAAACAAACAAACAATAAGAAGGATTTTCTGTCTTTTTTTTTTTTTTTTTTTTTTTCCTGAGGGACCAAATAAGGCGCTGCGCTCATGATGTGACTTCATGTTTAAGTGCGTGAGCTTGTGCCACTGATATTTATGACTTCATGTTTAGTTAGGAGGAGGTCCTCAGGCAATATTGTCGTGCCAAATGCCTGAAAACCAAACTCCGCGCAAATGTCCAGACACGCCGTTGCAGAGAGAATCAAGCTTTTGCATCTTTTTTTCCACGTGCAATGTAACTACCGTATGGACTGCTCTTGTGTGTCTTCTGCAAAGCAGTTGCCAATTTATGACTATTTTTACTGACGTTTTTATTGGATGCACAGTATAATACGGCACCCTATTGTTTCGATGTCTCTGACGCACGTGTCATTGTCAATCCAAATATAGACTCTTTATTGATCCATGTGCAGTTTTCTTGGCACCTTCAATGCTGCTGACTACTCTTGCTGCGATTTACTTCGATGTCTACATAGATTTAATGCCATAGTATTCCATTCATGTATTATTCATCATTTAATCCGTGCTAATATGCAAAATGTAGTCTATTTATTGATACACAAAAGGCTTTTTTTGCTTCATATAATGCTGCTGACTGTTCTTGCTGCTTTTCACATTCACATCTGGACATATTGCAGGCTATGGTATTTCATTGACGCATTCTTATTTATGTAAAAAAAAAAAAAAATCCATGCTTCTATTTTAAAAAATTCTTGATCCATGTATAGATTTATCCATCCATCCAGCTATTATCTGAATTGCTTCATCCTCACGAGGGCAATGCTCAAGCCTATCCCAGCAGTAATCACAAGTGCCTTTGGTTGTCTGTTGATTACTATTTTTTCTTTTTATTTGTTTATATATTTATGTCTTTAGGTCATTTTTATGCAGAAAAAAAGAGTTAAAATAATCAATTAATAACATAGAAACATCTCATGAAGAGATGAAAAGGAAAGATGGAGAAGCCATGCTAATTGCTCCATAAGATTGAGACGTAACGAATGAACACCAAATCCATTCTTTAAAATCCAATATTTTGTGTAACGCGAGAGGAGAAATTGTTCGAATTGATTCTCAAAGGCGACGACAGGGTGAACGCAAGTTGATATTGAGATATATCGCTTATATGGTCACTGGTCACTTTTCTTATGAGCTTTATTTTTAGCTTCATGGCAGCTGGCACGTACAAGCCGAAAGCCATCACACATGAACGCTAATGTTACGCCCGCGCGCACACACACACACACACACACACACACACACACACAGGGACTAACTTCCTGCTTGCGAAAAATATTTGTCACTGTTTCGGTTGTCCCTATTGTGCAGGAATATATGAGAAGCAGGACCTTTCGCAAAATCTCACGAGAACACATCCAACAAATTACTTTTTGACAAGTAAACGCCCCGCTCCAAAAGAGGCATCTGTCTTTCCGTCATGAAAAACAAGACCGGGCAGTAGTCAATCACTCCAGTTAATCATGGAGCCCATCAACTAGTCGCCAAGTACTTTGGACTAATAAATGCCTCCGCCCCAAATAGCCGCCTGGCCCTCCCTGGTTCTCCTTTCCTTCTTCTCAAATGAAGAATGATTAAGAAATTAAGAAAAAGTCTATTGCTTAGGCCATCAAGTAGTCATCAGCTGTGTCATCCACTTACCAGAAGAAACACCAAATAATACCCCCCCCCACCCCC
>NW_017806235.1:563485-571226 GCF_001891065.2 Hippocampus comes
TTTTTTTTTTTTTTTATGACTGTATTATCTAAAACAACAGCCATCTCTCGAAAATGAAGATGTAGTACTCGGGTTCATCGATGTTATTGTTCGTGCCAGTACAATGAGTTGATGACTGAGCACATTAACTCGTTACCGGGTGCCTCATCCACTAAAAACAAAGAAACACCTCCTTCTAGTACAGTGCTTCTTAACCTTGTTGGAAGTACCGAACCCAACCGGTTCATATGCGCATTCACCGAACCCTTGAAAAACAAGAATATGACTCTTTCCAAATTCAAGACATAAAAAAATGCATTTATTAAAAAAAACAGAAAAAAAGTTAATCAAATTTCAAGACATAAGTATGCGGGTTTTTTTTGTTTGTTTTTTTTATTACGACAGTCACACGTTGACAACTGAGCGAACAAAATTTCCCGCAGCACTGATTGGACAAGCGTTGTTATGTGATCATCTGCAGCCAGTGATGGCCAAGCGGGCGTGTCATAACTAATTGATATGTTGAGTCGGGTATGTCTTTACCTCCATGGCAGAGGCTCCGTCGAACCCCTGAGACCTAATTCACCCCTGCGGTGCAATCGAACCCAGGTTAAGAACCACTGTTCTAGTAGATGGTTCCCTTTTCTCATCAGGAAGGAAAAAAATCCCGAGACACTATGTTAGGCATTACAGAGTTCATTGCTGAGACCGTCAAGTAGTTGCCTGTTGCCTCACGGTGAGCCGATTTGACCGTTGATGCTTCCCAAAACAGCAGCACCTACCAGAGCGCGAAAGCAGCCGCCGAAGTTTACCAAGTGTGGGCTCTTACTGTGTGTTGTAAAGTGTTAAAGATGAGCTCATGTCAAATGTGGTGACAATGACTTTTACGACAAGTCGGGCTCCAGTAGACTAACAGGCGCTTCCTCCACAATGTTGTGATTTTTATATCGCAGGGCGCTCTGCCACTTTTGGGTTCCAAAAATCTGCCTTGTTCTTTGCCGTTTTGCAGCATTTCCGTTTTCAACTTCTCTTTCACTTGACGTCAATTGAAATACTGTATACCCCAAGCAGAAGTTTAAAATAAGCCCCGCCCCCCACATACATTTACACTTGATAAAATCAATGCTACACAAGTAATTGAATAATTTCATCTTCTGACATAGTCATAACAGAGACATTCAAAAATTGTAAGATATTGGCAATATCCTTCTTTCTCACCAACAAGATATGAGGGAAATATGCCAGAAAACCTGACATCCTAAAACATGACTTTATTTTTTCATACATCTTGTAATAGTGACATTTTTCACTATTATTCCCCCAAAATAGCCTGCTTGCCCCAAATAGATTCCAACAGATTGCAACGCAGCGTGTGCAGTTGATTTAAATAAATGCTACACAAATAATTGACCTCAATAATTTTCCCACTCTTGCCACCCTCAAAACCCCCAAACAAATTATTCATTGTAAGATGCTTATGGTATTGTTTCCCATTATGAAAAAATAAAATAGATTCCTCGGCTCTAATAGATGCCTCCCCCTTCACAGATAAACGTTTACAGCCACACACACACACACACACACACACAAAAAAAATCCCAAATATCATCTTATTGTAAAAATAAATACAGTAAATAAATAAATAAACAAATAAAGAAATGCCTCCCAGATCTGCAGTTGATGAAATAAATGCTCAACTATTTCCACTTCTGACATTGACAATGCATAAAAATAGATAAATACTACCAGTGAACAGTATCTATTATAAAAAAAAAAATAAAATAAAGAAATTAAAAACAAAAAAACTCCCTCATCTGCAGTTGATCAAATACTTTATTATTCCTGTTGTTTCACAGTAAAATACAACAACTGTACTTTTGGGAGCAACCCTGCTCCTTCTCAACCTCTTCCTGCCTTATGATGTGATGACAGATGATTTCGCTCTGGTTTCGTTCGCGGCTGAGTGATCCACAGTAACACCTGACTGACGTTTCAGCTGGAGGATGACCTGCTGGCTCTGCAGAAGAAGCTGAAGGGAACAGAAGATGAGCTGGACAAATACTCGGAGGCTCTGAAGGACGCTCAAGAGAAACTGGAGCTGTCGGAGAAGAAGGCCGCAGACGTGAGTTGGCCTGATGTGATGCCACCCGAGGCGTATTTTCCACATGAGGGAACGCAGAGTTGTGGTATCAATAGCCACGTTTGCAGAGGGCCTCAGAGTAAAAGTATCCAATGTGAATGCAGATGCCTGACTTGAAACAGAGGCTCTTGGAAATCGGATTAGGTTGTTGTCGTTTTTTTAATCTTAACTTCTTAAAGTCACATTGAAAAAGTATGTCACTTGAAAGCTTCAGGGATCATAATGCCACATAGTTCAAATGAAAACAGGGACATTTTTAAAGAATCTAACGTGGAGTCCACACACCACTCTTCAGATACTTGGGTTTTGTTTTTGTTGTTGTTGTGCTGTAGGCTCCAAACAAACAAACAATAAGAAGGATTTTCTGTCTTTTTTTTTTTTTTTTTTTGTGAGTACGGGGGCAGCATAAGCTTTCCTGTTGAGGGTTCTTGGCACTCTTTGTCTCAAGCACAGACAAAAACTGGGCCAGCCTGCAGTTGAAGAGGAATGCCAGGAATGTGAGTGAGCTAAAGCAAACACTGCACAGTCCAATGAAATCAACTTTTGGGCCTTATTTGGAGCATACATGAGTTACTCATGTTCCACTCTCACACAATATATCAAAGTCAAGAACATTGAATTCTAGGTTGCGATGTTCCTTTTTATGAGATGTACTGTTGTAGAATGCAGACAAAAATTGATAAAACATCATGTTCATTCATTCTGGTGAAAGATTTCGGGATTTCCAGACAACATGCCCCAAAATTCTCTCAGAAGCCACTCCCTGTGTGACGAATACAGCCGTGCCTTTAGATACCAGTGACCCGACTTCCAAGTTTTTCTCAACACAAACCTTTGACCAGCCAATTTTTTTGTTTTGACTAACTTCAGATGGTAAGATGCTAATGAACTAGCACGCTGACCTGTTGCTTACATGTCGCATCTATATGACCCTTTGAGTAATGGATATCTGAACACAAATGGTGCAGCAACACGTGGGCAGGAAAGTATCAGAGAATATTTTCGTCATTAAAACATGTATTTGGTTGTTTTTGGGGGAGGCTGGAACGGAATAAAGGCATTCCCATTCATTTTAATGGGGAAAGATTTTTTTTTGGAGTCATACGCGTGGTGTCAGAATAAATTAAACTCATATCTCAAGTCACCGCTGTATATGGGAACAAACTACATTTGTTATTCAGTGAAAGCGGCATGGAAAGGGGCCTAGAGTTGAAAGGTCAGCTTCCACGTATTCCCTTTCAAACACACACACACACACACACACACACACACACACACACACACACACACACACACACACACACACACACACAAGCCAGTCCCTTAGGGATAAGGTGAGACTCTGAGTCGAGCCGCTGCTCCTCCGCGTTGAGAGGAGCCAGATGAGGTGGCTTGGGTGTCTGATTAGGATGCGTCTTGGACGCCTCCCTGGTGAAGTGTTCTGGGCATGTCCCGCTGGCGGCAGCAGGCCTCGGGGACAAACCAGGAGACCATGTCTATGTTGGACTATGTTGGATTGGGATCCCCTTGCAAGATATGGAAGAAGTTGTTGGAGAGAGCCAAGTCTGGGCTTCCCAACTAAAGCTGCTGCCCCCGCAACCTGATTCCAGAAAAGCAGTCGAAGATAGTTGATGGATGGATGGATGAATAGATAAAGAAACTATTCGTAAATAATGCTTCCATTCAAATGCACTGCACATAAAGGTCAAACACCACCCCGAAATCAAAGTTTATCTACCACTGAATTGTACTTGTAGTGATTCATCACCCATGAAAGGGGCCCATGTACCATGAGTGGTTCTAGGACCGCATTGACGCTTAATTATGAAGCTTTTTTGGGCTTTTTTTTTTTGGCCTTTGACGTCCAGTACAGACAGAGCTTAGCGTCCATTTTAAGAACTCGCCATGAAAAATGGGCGTCAGGCCTTATTTCCTCATTCACTCTGCAGAGGAGGATTACAAAAATGTGGGACTAAAGCAAAAATGAGGAAGGAAAAGGAGTGCGGCTGAGTGGGTGAAGGGCCAAAGGAGTAAATGCGTTGCCGCCTGATGGCTGCCGGCCCAAATTAATAGACATTCCACAAAGGTGTGGAGGGTCAACAAGATCACTTGAATGAGGATTACACCCCCCCACACACACACAAAGTAGACTTCCCTTCCCAGTCATCACCCCACCGAGACAATTACGTCACTCCTTTCCCATGTAATGAATCAGCTACTGAATCATATCAGACGCCCCTCTCCAAAAACACGCCCCTTTAATCAGAACACAAAAATGCATTCGCCTTATAAGTCCACACTTGCCAAACTATTGCACACTCACTCACGCAGAAGGCGGACTTTGGTCACCTTTCCCTTTGCGCATGCTCACACCGACACAAAAAAAGAAAGAACTTCCTCCCCTTTCGCGACCTGTGTCGTCACCCAGAGCCAAACTCTTCGCAGGATTGGCGGATCTGGCCGTATATTTCCCTGCATCTCCTCCCTCCACCCTCCCTCCTTGCACATCTCCACACTTCCCGCAACGTCCCTTATTTCCTGCCCGGGGAGGAGCAGAAAAAGCAGAAAGGAAAGAAAAAAAAGTTTTCCGCAAGAAAAAAAGTTTGTGTGGAAGGCTTACCGGCCGCAAAAATTCCACATTTTGGTGAGCTAGGAGGCTCGTCGTTGCTGGTTCTCTGCATTGTTTGTCGGGGAATTCGAGGAGAACAATGGAGACTGTAAAGAAGAAAATTCAAACCCTGCAGCAGCAAGTTGATGAGGCGGATGAACGCGCAATGGCCGTCCAAAGGGAGTTGGACACAGAGAGGGAGCTGCGCGAAAAAGTGAGCTTTTCGCCCTAAAAACGCATCCTTTTTCTTTTTCGTCTATTATTTTTTACTGTTCACGAAGCCTGAGCCCACTATATGCCAAAAGCACGATGCTTTTATCTCAAAATGCACTTTTACAGCAGAAGCCCCACCCTATCATTTTTTTGAACGCTTTATTTTAAACGTAAAAGTGTTCTGGTGTGGAAGAAGAAACAGCAGCCGGGGACCGTTTCTTGTCTTATTTGGCGTGTCTTATGTAACTGAAAGCTGCAATCCATTCGGTTAGAATGTATTGATCAATGGAAGAAAAAAAAAAAAAGCCCAGATGGAACACTGCTGTGGGCACTCATAAGTGTGTGTAATGTTCATTTCGTTCAGAAATTCCTCTGTTGCTCAGTTTAATCAGGCGGAATCCCATTGCAAGCGTTTTTTTTAACCTGTTTTTTCCAACCGGATATAAATGTTTTTCATGTTCTGTGTTTTTTAAGTCTTATTATATTTGAGTTATAATTTGATATTATCAATGTTGCGTTGAATCAAAATACAACATTTCCTTTTCCTTTGGAAAACAATGATCAATGGGATGGAATTATAAATATGCTTTCATCACTTAATCGATAATGTAGTCAACAGATTAACCAACGATTAAAATAATCATAAGCTGCATCCCAAATTGATGAGTAATAAATATATAAATCTACTACGCTGCGCTCTACATTTGAAATTACATATTTAACAAGTTATGTTTGAATGTTTTTCTCATAATTACATTTTGTCATATAAATTGATATATAGTTCTATATTTTTCCAAGAGTTATTTTGACAAATAAGTACATTTTCTATATATATTTTAAAAATAAATTGTTCTATATATTTATAAAATAAATTTTAACAATCATGAAAATTAAATTGTAAACTTTTCATTTGTTCATCTCTATTTTTAACTCTTCACAATTTAATTTGTCTAATAAAATTGTATTGTATCATACATATATTCAAGAAAATCTTTTTTTTCTGTACTTTTCAACAAAAAAAATCCAATTTGTTCATTCACAAATAGAGATTATCTGTTCCATTTCTAGAGTTGAAAGGTCAGCTTCCACGTATTCCCTTTCAAACACACACACACACACACACACACACACACACACAAGCCAGCAAGGTCACTTGGGAACATCTGATGATTACCAGTCGATCTATGTTCTTACCCTTACCGATGGTGATGAGCGGTGACCAAAAGAACGAGAACCCGGATACAAGCGGCTGAAATGGGTTTGCTCCGCAGGGTGTCAGGGCTCTCCCTTAGGGATAAGGTGAGACTCTGAGTCGAGCCGCTGCTCCTCCGCGTTGAGAGGAGCCAGATGAGGTGGCTCGGGTGTCTGATTAGGATGCGTCTTGGACGCCTCCCTGGTGAAGTGTTCTGGGCATGTCCCGCTGGCGGCAGCAGGCCTCGGGGACAAACCAGGAGACCATGTCTATGTTGGACTATGTTGGATTGGGATCCCCTTGCAAGATATGGAAGAAGTTGTTGGAGAGAGCCAAGTCTGGGCTTCCCAACTAAAGCTGCTGCCCCCGCAACCTGATTCCAGAAAAGCAGTCGAAGATAGTTGATGGATGGATGGATGAATAGATAAAGAAACTATTCGTAAATAATGCTTCCATTCAAATGCACTGCACATAAAGGTCAAACACCACCCCGAAATCAAAGTTTATCTACCACTGAATTGTACTTGTAGTGATTCATCACCCATGAAAGGGGCCCATGTACCATGAGTGGTTCTAGGACCGCATTGACGCTTAATTATGAAGCTTTTTTGGGCTTTTTTTTTTTATTCTTGATCCATGTATAGATTTATCCATCCATCCAGCTATTATCTGAATTGCTTCATCCTCACGAGGGCAATGCTCAAGCCTATCCCAGCAGTAATCACAAGTGCCTTTGGTTGTCTGTTGATTACTATTTTTTCTTTTTATTTGTTTATATATTTATGTCTTTAGGTCATTTTTATGCAGAAAAAAAGAGTTAAAATAATCAATTAATAACATAGAAACATCTCATGAAGAGATGAAAAGGAAAGATGGAGAAGCCATGCTAATTGCTCCATAAGATTGAGACTTAACGAATGAACACCAAATCCATTCTTTAAAATCCAATATTTTGTGTAACGCGAGAGGAGAAATTGTTCGAATTGATTCTCAAAGGCGACGACAGGGTGAACGCAAGTTGATATTGAGATATATCGCTTATATGGTCACTGGTCACTTTTCTTATGAGCTTTATTTTTAGCTTCATGGCAGCTGGCACGTACAAGCCGAAAGCCATCACACATGAACGCTAATGTTACGCCCGCGCGCACACACACACACACACACACACACACACACACAGGGACTAACTTCCTGCTTGCGAAAAATATTTGTCACTGTTTCGGTTGTCCCTATTGTGCAGGAATATATGAGAAGCAGGACCTTTCGCAAAATCTCACGAGAACACATCCAACAAATTACTTTTTGACAAGTAAACGCCCCGCTCCAAAAGAGGCATCTGTCTTTCCGTCATGAAAAACAAGACCGGGCAGTAGTCAATCACTCCAGTTAATCATGGAGCCCATCAACTAGTCGCCAAGTACTTTGGACTAATAAATGCCTCCGCCCCAAATAGCCGCCTGGCCCTCCCTGGTTCTCCTTTCCTTCTTCTCAAATGAAGAATGATTAAGAAATTAAGAAAAAGTCTATTGCTTAGGCCATCAAGTAGTCATCAGCTGTGTCATCCACTTACCAGAAGAAACACCAAATAATACCCCCCCCCACCCCC